>NC_052113.1:5690439-5756486 GCF_012273895.1 Zerene cesonia | reverse complement strand
GTATTATTATTAAACATGCTTATTGATCTCTTGAAGGCGCCTGAATGATTTGTTTAAAAGGCCTGGATCACTTTTTGTCACAAAAACATTCTTTGGGCAGAGTGATTAAAAAAAGAGATATTATTCTTATCGTAGAAAAACTTCTGTGACACAATGTACACAAAGAACAAACAATAAATTTCAGTGACTCGATCTACATACTTGTATGAAATCTAATCCGAATACCAAGTTAATCATATTATTTTTAAATTTTAAATCTGGTTTTGAGCTAAGATACTTGGAAATCTGTTTTCACCTTTAGGAGATGTTTTAGTTGTTTTCCTAAATAAATTAACAGCTAACAGCAAAGTCAATAAATACCCATAATAGACCAAGCATTGAAATGATTAAGAATACCGCAATTATGAAAATACTATATTGTTCGGATATTTATATCAATCTAAGCAAACCTATACCTGAAAGCGTTTAACTCTATATGAGTTTTCATTCCAGTCCGACCAGTAAGTACATCTACTATACATTGCACATTCTTGCTACCGGAGTTAATTTGAATATATATCGAGTGTTGAGTTACCGGTTGATATAGTTTACTGTGGTTAGAAGACTGGTTGAGAGCCCACACGCTACGTGGGCGAACTGCCTTCGTTTTACCTGCACTTGAACCTTTCCAAAGCCCTTTTAAATAATCGATGGCAGTTAATGCCTCTACAGTGTTTTTGATACAATTAAAGCGTTATTGTAATGCGGTATACAGAGACACATTTATAGTAATTACAACTAAATGATACAATTACACTATTGTGTATTCATCATCTAATCGGATATCCATTTATGTTGACGGCGACCTAAATATGAAACTGAAATTGTTATTCTTATTTAAAGTACTATTAATTTTTTTTTTCTTAAACTTAAGGCACACTAGGGATTTTATTTTTAGGAAAACACATCGCTTTAAATTCATAGCAAAATTAGTTAACTGAAGCTGAACTGTTTAGCGGTACGATAGAACTGAAAACTTGGGGATAAAGGCATACATTTTTATATTTGAAGAATAGTATATATTTTTGAACATATTATTGTTGTTGATATAGCCCGAAGGCTGAATGTGCTTATAGACCGTAACTTAAACTATTATAATATTTTTCTTACATTATAGCTCAGATAATGTTCAACGTTTAGCTCTAGTTATTAAGTATAAATAACGATGACTTAAATAACACATTATAGTCAACTTAATGTTATAAACTTTCTGAAGTACTTGTCAAATTCCATATTGAATTTCTATTGTCTGGTTCAGATGTAATAGTTACTTGTGTATATTTGTATATGTATTGGTAAATCGCGTGTTAACGATTCGTGACACACAGATATAAAATAATAGTCTTGTTACGAGATGTACTATAATTCAAATTATATAAAGCCTTCATAATTATTATCTGTCAGATAACTGCTGGCAATAATGTAAGTTCGTGGACAACGAGTGGGTGTATCCTATTTACTATGTTTTGCTGAAATATAAATACATTGCAAATATGTTTTATGTATTAATTTTTGTATTTCGTTTATTCGTAGTAATATTCGGAGAACGATCATGTGTATAAAATAGAAAGTGTTATAACAAATTAGAGGTTATAAATGTAATACTTTTTATATGTGACATTTACACGCCATTGGAAATACCAAAAAAGTCTAGTGCTTTTTTATCTTATGACCTTTAGACCCCTGTAACCTTTTAACTCCCGTTTCTTTAGTGGTGCTCGGGTTAAAGTAATGTCTTAATTATTCGAATTTGAAATGGCTGATTACATGGGTTAGCACTTTAATTCAAGAAAATGAGATTAAAAATAAAATACTTATCCAGATTTTGTGTTGGCGGTCATTTTGATTAGAAATTTTTAAATCATAGCAAAATTACTTATGAAATAATATTTAATTCGACATTATAGCTAAGCTAAGAACTCTCCCGCTAATTTACCCTTCAAACATAAAAATAAATTCAAAATAGCTACATCCGTCCGTTCAAGACGTACGATGATACAGACAGAGAGACAGATCGCACAGTATAAAAACGTCTTCTTGATTTTGTGTCAGGAGTTGAACGTTAAAATCTTCTGACTTACCAGACAGTTTTTGTTAGTTAGATTTGATTCTCAATCAGTAATAACTAGGACCCGGAATAATACTTAAAATATGGGTCAATAAATCTAAAATATGGGATTGGTTATAACTTTTTTGTATTATTATAATTGGCATAGGGTTTTTGTTTTACCTTTTTTGCCTTCCGATTAGGATTTAGGATTATTTTTGCAGAAATACAGTTATAGAACTGGCATAAAAATGACAGGAACTAAAAATATAAAAAAAAATTCAAGAAACCTTTACAATCGTATCAATTAATATGTAGGTACCATGAAATGCAATACAAGTAATTTAGTTTGCCTTCTGATGTGTTGAAATAAGGACGGTATTACGTGGAGGCAGAAACGGTAGTCATTAATGAGGTATCCGCAGTTAATTACCTGAAAAGGTTTATACTGCTCGTTTATCGAACTTCAAAACGTATATAAAAACTAAAATACCATTGGTTTCGTTGACTTAAATGTGTTTGCGATGCCTGCATTATTTTTATAAAAGTGCAGAAATTTAACAGGAAAAACTTCTTATGAAATTTTAATAAAAAATAATGAAATAATTACAACAAAAAGTGGATTCATTGAATAGGTTAATTTTTAATGCATATTTCTAAAAAAAAAATAAATAGATTAAATATGTTACGTTTTGATAGCACCCTTTTAAAGAAAATGGTAAAAATAAAATTATTTCGCACAATTAAGCAAAGCAAATTTTCAATGCAACAAAGCCAGCCCCGATATTTATTCTATAGTTACGCGTGACTTTAAACCAAACTGTATATTTATTGTATTCTCCACCAATTAAGGGGTGCTCAGACACTCAGCTAGGAGAGGTTCTTGCGACCCGCTGAGAATGACGTGTGAACACTTTAATTGGACAGAATCGGTTGTAGGGAACAACCCCACCCATATCTGCAGAAAGAGAGTTATTTAAAAAAACTTGTGATTATTTGTTACATAACCACGTATTTGAACAATTCGAAGCCATAAAATTTCAACATTATGTGTCAAATATGGTCACGTTTTATAGCTACAATGTATGAGATTTCGTATGTAGGCGCTAACGTGATAAAAATTTATATGTAAAACGGGACATTTTAAATACATTTTTAACCAATTGCTATAGTTTTCTATGTGACAGATTACATGTGGGTATACTAAGGACTGGTGACCTATAACACCTACGTGTCAAATACAATTAAATTATATTCAAATTTGCCCACACACTTTCTCTTGTAAATAAAAAGAAATCCCGGTGCTATAATGTAATCTACAATTTAAATACATTAGGCCAATAAGGTCAGCTATAAATCAAATATCATATGTTATATCATCCGAAAACACAATCTGTAGTTGTCGTTACATATATACATGTGTCATGGTCAACAATTAGAATTGTTATATTTCAAATTGTTATATATTCATTATTATAGGTATTATAATAGAATATTATCCACAAAAATAATTACATGACGTCAATGCAAGTGTGTAACATCACAACAAATTCACGAGTTGTTGGCAAAAATATAATAATCAGATTTTCCGCAACCATTTCCACGGATACAGCTTAGTTGTTATGTCATAAAATCATACATTTAATAATACAGTAACTGAGCATACATCATAAAGCAATATCTTAATTCCCATATTTTAAATATCTGGACTGCAAAATAAAAAACAGCATATTCATTAATATCATTTTATAGCGTAAATATGCATCATCATAATAATCATAGTACTTCTCTATAATTTTGTTTAATTAAGATGTAAAAGCCTAACTTCCATATAACCTTATACTACTACTGAAATAACAAACCATTTAAAATTGAAAAAAAATTAAAACAACATCGATTTTTCGAATAAAATATAGAGTCCCAGTAGTCCCTCAGGGATTTGGAACACTTCCAAAGTGGAAGATCGCAAGAACAGTATAACGACAATTTATCTCAAAGTACTATGGTCTAGACTAGCTAAATATGAATCATTTTACGAACGAAGATAAACCGCGGTAGACTATTTATAAACTTTTGCATTAGGGGATCGGAAATAGTTGTGATTAAATGTATGTTTTGTTGAAAACTTCTAGGAATTATCAACAGAATAATAAAATTATTTAAAGATTTGACCAACAAACTGTTAAACAACTTACTCTATATTCTTATAATACTTACAATAGAAATTAAACCTGTTCGAGTTAAAAACTATAAGACAAAATCTGATCATTACAGACATTTAATAAAAATCAATGTTTATAGAAACTCCTTAATGATATCATTTCTGTCAATGATATTCCCGTAATACAATTTTACAGTGTTTTTTTTCATCATATAGTTAAAAAATTAAAGTTGTCTTTAAGCATTCTTAGATTGGAGATGTTTTAGGAAATGCAACATTAATTGACTAATATGAAAGAAAAAACATTCTATTGAAAAATGGTTCTCGATAGCATATAAATGTATTTTACAATTATATATTATTTCATTTGTGTTATGTCCCAGAAAATTTACACAACTGGCGCCACAAATACTAATATTAATAAAATCTATGCCATTTCCACTGCATCTGCGCCTGTCATGACTAGGTCAGAGCTTCGCGGCGCCAAACAACAAACAAATTTATTATATTCTATACCGGTGCCATTCATTATTCTTTATTATTACCTACTGGTTCACTTGTTTGAATATTAATACAAAACTGTAGCCGAATAAATTATTATACGTTGATTCAAGTCATTAGACTTTAAATTTTTTTACATTAGAATTTATTAAAATTATAATTAAAGTTATCCATCGATGTATATATAAACATGAATCTACGTGTGTGATTTGATCATATTAAGTATGTTTTTAGAATATTTTAATAACACATTATATAAATCTTCGTTATAAAAATACAAACGACGGAAATTTCATAAAAGAAATAAGGTGAGGTTTTATAATTATCGTCACACCGAAAAACTCTATCAAACAAAAGTTCTATTAAAATGGAATCGGTGTCTACATCTAACTGGAAATAAAAGTGTAGTTAAAAAATAAAATAAAAAACCAACGTAGTATCGATATGTGCATGAATAATTTATAAGAACATATTAATTTTAAAAAACACCTTGATTGTCTAAAACTTAAATTAAACACATTCCTCGAAATCAACAATACTCTACATTCTTGATAAGAGCAATGTACTTGTGATAACTTGATATCAAGTTAGTTTGTCACGTCATTCTGTCAAGTAAACCCATTTACAGAACCTACTGTAGACGATGTGGTACAGCACATGTATATTCGCGACCTTCACACATGACATCATAGCGAATCATTTTGTTTTATATTATGTATACTAGAAAAATGACTTACCAACTAGTCTTATTGCTGTCACTGTTTATCGTAAGATGTTCAGCAACTGAAAATCCAAAATAAGAGCCTGCCTCTCCCAACTTTATCACAGGGATCCTTGGTTCCAAGTTAAAACTACGAGCACTATACAAAATGCACAAAAATAATACACACATACAAGAAACTTTCGCGGCCATAGTTCTAGTCGTTATATTATCGTGTTATAAATCGAATTATCGCACCAATTCACTGTGAACCAGTTATAATTTGGCACATCGCGATTATCGTATGATTGTTTTGAACCGCCCGGGCGAAGAGACCCCCAGCGCGGATGCCGTTCACCGGTCGAGTATTCCCGCTTCAACTTTATTCGAAATTCTGTCGACTCTACTACGTAGACATAACAAGTCAGACTCTACACGCATCCGAGCGCAAGCTAAAGGCAAGTGAACTCATAAAACTTCGCCGTTGTACAACGCCATCTAGTGTTGCTATTGAATGATAACTACGTTGTTTCAAACTGTAGTTTTAGTTGTTATTATAGTTCAAGGAACTGTCAGTAGATAGCGCTTCACGCTTATGTCTAAAGGTATACTATCTAGTACAATGGTTTGTAATGCCACCAGGGAATTAAGAGAAACTATTGTTACTGGTCATATAAAATTTACTTTAAGGAAATATTCAGATACTTAAATATACAGAAAACAAAGAAAAAGCATTTGAAGATTTCTAATAAACAAGCTTGAATAGTCCGGCAATCCAACCACCTTAAATTATACCCTGTATTTTAATTGCATCTATAGTTAATAGGATTATTTTTTAGAAAATGTCTCTAACAAAGTAAGCTTATTAATTAAAATTGTTTTAAGTGAAACGGCTAAACTTTAATTGGTTATTTTCTTTTAAATTAGGATAGCACCTTTTATAATTTTGAAAGACTTGAAACTAAACCTGCCTCTCGAACTACTTGTAGTAAAGTAAGTTAATATTAACTATATCACGGACACTGATACAACAGATAACATAAAATTATACTAAGATACTAAAAGACGTATCTTTTCTACATAGATAAATAAAGAGAAACCTCTATTAAAATGTTCAGTCTACATAAAAAACTGCTTCTCAACCGATTTTGATATATAACTGTTACAAGAAATAAAAAAAAAATAACTGCTAATAAAGTGATAAAATTTTGAATGTTATTCAGAATCACCTGTAATAATTGATATGCGTACTTTTATATGTATTTGAAACATATCATACGTCAATGTAATGAAAGTAAAACCTTTTTGTCTTATATCTAGAAAGGAAATATTCAATTATACTTCTTACTTTTTTTAATATTTTTGTATTGACCATAATGAATTTTTCCACTGTATTATTACAGTATTTTATTTATCATTTTTTATGCTAGTAGCTCATCGGCTAACTATAATTGCAAGTTATTCCTTTCATCATTTATTTGTAAATCAGACCGCACGATTTAAAAACCCTACCGGTGCAGAATATTGGGAACGTAGGTAAAGGTGAAAACATAACGTAAATAATTTCACAAAGATAAATTAGTGAACATAGAAAAATAATCCCATTTCTAAAATTATATAAAGTAAGATCTGTTTATCAAATTAGCAATTTAACATGATGCTCAGTCTCAAAAAACGAATCACACCACCTGGCCCGAGGCAAGCGGAAAGCAGAATTTACACTAAACATCTGAAAGATTTTGGTTTTATTATTTATTTGTGTAAGCTCATCAAGCAGCAGTTACGCAGCTTTCCATACGAAAAATGAAAATAAAAAGTAATCAACAATTGAAAATATTATGTGAAATTCAAATGGCAATGTTTGAAAGACAAAAAGTAACGCTAAAGGGATTATTTAGTGTTGATGAAAATACGTTCACATTGATAGAGAAAAAATAACACTCGATACTCATTCCGTTTTTTAATGGGCGCCACAACATTACAGAAAATAAAACAATCATTAAAATAATTATATTTTATTGAAAATAAAACGATTAGGAACATATCACGAAAATTAAAAAAACAAAAAGATGTAGGAAAATAGTTAAAAAATGTAAATTATTTTTTGTACGGAACAAATTTCAATTTCTGCTTTAAATCTAAAGTCTTTTACTACTCTCTCCGGTTTGCACGTCAGAAAAATCATTTATAAATGTAGATAAGTAATAAAATAGTTAAATACTGATTTACAAGTCATAACATAGTAACTACATAGGAAATATATTCATTACTCAAAATAAAAGAAATCATGTCCATTATTTTGTGTCAAGGTGGTGAACGTTAGCCTCCGAAGACTAAACAACACAAGCGATTGCTAGGTATGGACTTTAGATGTTAGCAGCTCATGTTATTCATTGAAGCGTTGCAACCGAAATCCCAGTGTCAATGATGCAATTATGTTGACCTTCCATCAGTTGCAAACTCGTGACCAAATCGAATAGTTTGACGGAGCCTATGTCGCGCCAGGTAGGTATTTTTGGTATTACAATACAATCAGATGAGTACGTCTCACCGTAAGTATTGCAATACCATTCGAAACTCGTCGTGGTCTTAAGGCATGGGGTGGAATGTGAGCTCGGTCTGTGAGTGTGCGAAGAGCAGGTTGAGTTGCGAGTCCAGGCCGACGTTGTAGACCTTCACGAGCTTAGCGACGCTTTGACCTGGGTCCTTGCGTACTAGAGCTACGCCAGACACTTTCATTAAGTGAACTTCGGAGTCGACGGAGCCACCACCGGTAGTTGCCAATTTAACGTGGCATGTAACATTCACTTGGATGTACTTCTCAACTGCCTTTCCGCGCTGCCCTGGCACCTCCACATATTCAGTCTTTTCTTCTACTTGAGGCAAATCAGCACGGAACACGATTGCTTCACCCAGCAAAAGGCCCTATGATAAAAATAAACATTAGGTTCTGAAAACAGTATACTATACTCAAATTCAGTCATATAATTATTGCTTTTAGGGTAAAAATGGTATCATATTCAAATATACGTTTTACCCTTAAAGCAATTTAACTTTGTTCAGTGTTCAAAATCTGCGCCTTCTTATAGAAAGTACCAGAACGTTTTATTAAAACATGTCGATACTTTAATTGACCTATCCATAAATCTTTGTGAGTAAACATGAGAGAATTTCTACTATGCGCCTGTCTATTAGCACTGATCTAAAATTGGCTTGGCGAGTTTCCAAATACAAACATCAACATTACTTACCCCGTTTCCTGTAATTGTGAATTTCATGTTGGGATGAATAGCTCGCGGCTCCATTCCAAGTCCTTCGGGATGAGAGTCAGACCAGAAGTAGTTATCGGGAGCGTTGAGCGAATCAGGCTTGAAGGTGATACGTTTTCCATATCCTAAACCAATGGACTGCAACAATAAACTGCGTCCTTCGAATAGATGACGACGGCTGTGAGCTGGACGTACACGGTAATGGAATCCAGGGACAATGCGGGGATCGATGTATGTTCCTGTAAGACGAAATAGTTATAGAAAAACGAAAAATGTAAAAAAATGTGTGAATCTATAGTCGTCTTGCTTACCAATAACAGGAAGCTCGTATCTCTCAAGTCCAACAACGGAGTATTGGCAAGGAATATCTTTAATATCAGATCCATTGACGGTAATTCTGCGTGATGATGATTTAATGCCGGGTTTCAGTTCATATCCCTTCTTGAGCTGTTTGATTCCAACGGCAACATTGACAACTCTTGTCACCGCCGCATTTCCACGGCTCTTTTTCAAAATAGCAATTCCAGTGACCGGCACTAATTTTGTAGCACCGTCATTTTCATACCATTCCACTTTACATAGTGTATTAATTTTTACTTTCTTCTCGATAGACCCATCTTCGAAGATCTGTTGATCTACTTCTAATTGGTTTTTCTGCAATAAATTTGATAATAAATTAGTATCGTAATTATTTTAAAAGTCTTTTAAACCATATTCTTGAATCATTATGTAAAGCTTACCTGCTGTTGAACGACTTCCAAAATTCCCTGAGGTTCGTGGTTAGCGTCATAAATAGTGAATTTGTCCCCAACAGATACTGCTTCTATCTCAAACACAAATCCTTCAGGGCGTGAGTCAGTCCAGAAGAAATTGGTGTTTTCATTGAGTGTTGAACCTTGGGGTTCAAATGTCAGGCGTCGAGCGAATCCGCGCCCAATTGATTGGAGAGTTAAGGCCTTCCCATCAAATAAGTATCTTGGCTTCACTGATAGAGGTTGCGCGTCCAAAGTCTGAAATCATCCGGTACATGATTTATACGTGGAAAAAATTAAAATTAAAATGGGTCAAACAAGAATAAAAACTAACAAAATAATATGAATTCAATTGATGTTGTCTTTAATATAGAAAATAATAAACTAGAAAATTTTAACTATATTAGAAATAATAAACTCTAGAAAAACAAAGAAATAGAAATATAAGAAATTTTTATGTAGATCGACTTCTTAATTAGGTACTTCCATGAAAAATGATATTCTAAAGCTCATTAAAATGTATGTCATGAAAAAAGTTTATTAACACAATGATTCATATTTTTGCAATGTAATTTATGGGGACATAATTAATTAACAATGGCATGATGCCCTTATGAATGATACTTATGGTTTACCTAGATGCCATACATGCTGTCAGCCAGAATTGCATAACGACCTGTCGGGTCTCAGCCAGCGTTCTTGAAGATTGTATTGTCGCCTCTCTGGGCGTTGTTCTGAAAAACTGGACGATCCACATACCATCGCCTACAACGGCACACAACCAGTGGCAAAATATCGCAAGTTAACAGTGTTGGTCGTTGATGACATTTTCATTCTGTAAATTTCAGCAACGGACACTGCTACTCACTCTAACACCCCACTAACCTAATTACCCAAAATCTGAACCGCTGAAACTGACTAGCGAGCCATAAAAGTTGAACTCGGACGAAAATTGTATTGTTTCTTAGTAAAAATTCGTCTACAGACTACACAGCATCTTGTAACATTTGTGTAAGGTTGCCATTTGTAACATACAATATGGGACATATTTACAAATATGTAACATTATTTATGTTGCAAATTACAATTATATGTTTCAAAAGCATATTTATAATGGTTTTATAATTATAAATACTGTACAAGATCTTATTTCATTATTAAAATTATGGTATTATGACAACCTTACTATGGATATCGACTTTAAAAAGCCTTAAATAATTCATAAATGCATATTTGCGATTATTTCGAATGAATCTTATCGAAAATTCAAGACACTGAGTGATTATATTTTTAAATTTTTTATTTATTTTATTTGGTTTTATTTGAGTTATTCTAAAATTTCAGGAATTCTCGTTAAGTTCACAAACATTTTTGTAAGATCCAGCATATTGACTCACCGTCCCTGGTTCTGCAAAAAATTAATCTTGCAAAAATGTCTACTTTAATCGCAAATAAAATTAATTAAACCCATTTTCTTATATGAAATTATTATCAAAAGGTACTATAGCTAGGGTATATAGCACGAATATTCCCCAACAGAACAATATAACATCATGCTGCAAGATAGCCGTTTCATAACATTGTTCGAGCTTAACTTTCCATTTCCTTACGTAGCCGTTTCTTTCGCAGTTCAGTAAAATTTTGCCCAAAACTAATATGGATCTTCAAAGTTTTTCTCTTTTTCTCGAATACATCAACAATGATGATAACATAAGCTTCGAATCTTAAAACTATCGAATCGATGCGACCATGTATAAGCACAATTAACGTTTTTTTTTTTGAGGAATAGTCGTATGTAAATTTACAATTCATAAAAACGTTGAAATATCGAAGATTGCTTCTATTGTATATTCATTTCGGGCAATCATTGATAGTTCTTTGTATATATAAACTTTATACAGCACTATTCCTCAAGTTGCGACATAGATGAATGTGTCGAAATATATCGATTGAATTTCTCGTCTCACCTGCATGGGTCTAATTTTGTATCTGAAGCCAGTTCTGACTCGGGGGTCGATGTAAACTCCGATAACTGGCATCTGGTGAGGAGCAGGCTTGGGTACGCGATATACAGCAGGAATATCTCCGAGTGCACCGGCGTCAAGGATAGCTTCCTTTTCGTAGGCATTTTCGGTCCAATAACTCTTGCATTGTACTTCATGTTGATCCTAAAATATTTCACACATTTAGACTCGATTCTCCCCTAAATTTACCCACATCCTAAATCCTACCTGAACATATAAAAAACAGTCGCAATAATGACAATTACATTCGAAGCATGGCATAGCCGTTTCCAGCATTGCTAATATTAATTATATTAATTAATTTAGTTAACAATGACTGTCTAGCTAGCCGCTCAAATGCAAAGTAAGGGACGCCAATTATACACAATATTAGTACTGAAAATTGGCGCCATTCTCTAGTCTTTATTGTTGGCATCCTAGATGCCTGCGACGCAAAGCTAAGAATAAGTTGTAAAATTGACCGTCATTATAAAAGCATAATGCATACGTTATGGACTAATATTGTATTTACGATCACGTAAGCAATTGAGACTTGTTCCTGAAAAAATAACCTATTAGAATAATAACAGTTTCATTGTCCTCATCTGAAGACAATTGAAGCTCTAACGAGGCACACAAAACAAATTGATTTATGAACAATGATACAACGAGGACAAAGTCCACAGCGCGGCGGAGATGGAAGATTTATTTATATTTTTCTGCGCACTATTTCTGGAGCATCGTGTAAATTTCAGGCGGCGCTGTGCACGTAAAATACGTAATATATTACAAATGATATAATCAATGTAGCTTCAATTTTCATATCCTATATTTGTGTATGTGTATCGAAATTTATCACTACAATTTAACGAAAATATGTGGTACTATTTCTTCATTCGAAATATTTCTCAAAGCATTAGACATAAAAGAGCAACCGTGCCTGTTTTATATTCAAGATTACGTAAACTTTTTTGCAGCTGTTGAAACCGGGTCGAATACAGATTTCAGAATAGTTTATCAAAGGCAAGGGCGCTTACACATGAAAACCCGCAATGGCAAAAAAATATCGGTTCTATTCGAATATCAGACATGAGAAACCTTGCTATTTATAATTAATGTTATTGACCTCTCTCGTGAATTAATAGCGTTTGATGAAGCGCAATAAAAGTAACAATACGTAGGCGTGTAAAGTTCTGTCTAGATAAAAATAAATCGAGAATTTATTATCATATCGTATTGTTTAAATAGTCGTAGCTGATTGATATAAAAATAAGGGGAGGTGTGTTGCCATTCCACTTACCTAATTGAATTATTAATCGATCATCGATAGCCATTGCAATGTACAGCAAAGGCGTGGCGCACATCAGGAAAATTAAGTGCTATAAAATCGATTTTAAACGTCAAAATATATTTACTCTTAAGGATATTTTATAACAATAGAATTGCCTCTAACCTAATTAATTTTTAGGCAAATAGGAGAGAGTGACGTATGTGAAAGATTTGTAATTTATCTTGGTATGTGATGAGTAAGTTTATTATCTCTCTATTATAAAGCAAGTGTAAAGAAAGAAGTACGGCGAAATATACAATTTGTAAACAATTACGTGATATTACAAATTTAAAATATCTGCAGAATATTGTGCAATAATTCATTTTCACTTTACTAATGTTTTAATACGTGTCCATTGTATTTATTTTAATAATAAATGTTATTTTGTTATTACGAACTGCCCATCAGAAACATTAAACATTAAGAAGAGAGGCAAGTACTACGCCTGAATTAGTTATTATGGATATTTACACAATGAAAATTTCTATAATAATGCAGTCTTTATTTATAAAATAGCATTGCTTAACTTTAACACGTAACCCTTTCCTGTCATTGTTACGATGCATTCAATACAATATTGAAATATCGATGTACGCACAGATACTTAAACTCTTATAATATATTTTAAACGATACAACTATTGCGTGTTTAAAACATATAATTTTGAGAGTAAAGTAAAGGAAAATAGAAGAAAGAGCAAAACAATTTGATCGTATAATTTATGCTGTACAATATCGTAATATTCAGAGCAGTTTTCATTGTCACACGAGGTTCTTTCTTTCAAACGATCGACTTATTCTTAAGTCAGTCCGAAATAACTTCCATCACAACATAGCATTTAAGACGTCATTGTTACTATTTACTGACATTTTTCCTTATATTCGAATGGAAAATTTTATATATAGAACAATTAAAGATATTTATTTTTAGTTAGTACTTACAGGTATTTCCAACTCAGGGAACGCCTCCTCTCCATCGCTCTCATAGTCACTTGGGACTGGAATCAATGGTTTCGGTGTTACTTCTGGTTCCTATAACAAATTATTGATATCATGTCACTAATACGCCAAGTAAAATACAGAAGCATTAATACCTATAGTATCTAAATTTGTTATATTTACAATAATTAAAATACGAGAAATGATGAGATAATATTCTATGATCTTATTTGTTGTTTTTATTGCATACATGTTGATAAAGTATTTTTAGCAAAAATAATACTTTCTGAATCTATATTTAGCATAAAGATATTAACAGTTTTTATTTACTATACACGTGAATATATCATTTAGTAGTTCATTACAAACTAGACTCGAACGTGACCTTTCTAAGCCTTGATATCCAGTGGTTATAAAGTTTATCGACACTACGATAACGAAATAAGGACATTATATGCACAGCCCTTGACTTACAGTGAACTTATTAGTACATTATCGCGAAATTGTGTCACTCAATATTTCGCGCCTTCAAACTTTTTATTCATGCGGAGTGCCTGGGAGCGAGGCCTCAGACAAGGCCACAGTGACCTTATTTCATTTTATACACTTTTATATAATGGAATGATCACGTCATTTTGTAAATCCAAACTTCCTGTAACTCTCCTTGCGTGATAATATTGGTAAATTTTATTATGAGATACAATCTTCTACTTTTAAATCTACATCATTACGGAAACTATTTTGTGTCACCATAAGCGGGAGGTCAATTTATAAAAATTCGTTTCCGTGTTTTATCATTTATGACTTAGAAAGAGGAACTAAACATTTTATAATTAAAACAAATAATAGCACGAGGTTTATACGTGATTATCTTCGCTATATAAATAAGATTATGTCTTTTCATATTTTTCTTTTGGTATAAGATAATATCTACTTTACACAATGAATATGTGAAATTATAGATTCATAAATTATAGATATTGAAAGTCATTAGATTGTTGTTTCTAATTTCTATTCTTTTTTTTTTTGAGGCAATAAATTTAGCTTGCGGTAATATTAAATTGATAGCATTATTAAATACATATCAAACAATACTTAAATCATTAACATCATTATCTTTAGTTTATTTTTGGGGTAACCTGTAACCAAGTGTTACAAGGCCAAATCTACATGGGTATGTACCCATGTTTTAAAAAGATTAGTTTTCCTCTAGAAACGCATATACCTAACACGTACAAGATACGTATATAAAGTTTATTTTATTGTGGAAAATTTTCCATAAATCAATATTAATTCACTATTTTCCCTTTTTTTCATTTAAAGCTTCGGATTGGTTGGTACATTATTTAATTATTTATTATTAAGTCGTATAATACTTTCTTTTACTTTAATACCGAGTACTAAATCATTTTCATTAACTGGTCTTCATTAACTGTCATGATCATGAGTCACGAGCTTTGACATGCAATACAGTTTTCTATTTTTATAGATACCAGATACTGTATTGCTTTTTGCTGATTAGGTCGCTGGTATTTCTTGCTTCATTTTGTAATCACTTGGTCTTCGCATAGGTAATAAATTTTTACTAAATATAATTGTAAAACAAATAAATATATATATCTATGATCATATTTTAAGGAGGAAACATTTGAGTTATGCTTGTTTGTAACGAATAAATTTAAAATTTTGTTTTGAATATTCTTGCAGCAAAGAAACCTGGACCAGTAGGTGTATGTAATTGTTATAACTTACCTGAGCAGGAGGTAAAGTTTCAACCAAAGCAGGTTCCTCATCGAGGGCGGTAGACGTTCCTGCAAGGCGCGCTCGAGTTAGGTTCCAAAGGCGACGCAGAGCGTATGGTGTCTCTTCAACTTGCATTTCCATAGCTGGGCTTGACATCATCTTGTTTAGATTATTGATTCACTGTTAAATAAGGGATAATGCTTTTTAAACTATTGGGGTATGTGGTAGAATTTAATTTATATTTTAATTTGTTATTTTTTAATGTCCTTATACACTTGAGTGTTATAAAGACATGGATAATTAAACGCTTATCAACTTACGTAAACATTGATTGAAATACGGAAGCTAAAACTCGAGCTTTTGATTATCTATCCATTGAGATAGCTAACACAAATTTACATTTCGTAATACTTTTAGCATTCTTGTATGTAGGTCAGTGTGTTTTCGTATCTCTCATATCGACGAAAGATAACTGTTCTTGGGATATTTTAAAGAGTGGGTAAATACGAGTAGGTATATTTATAATAAAGTACTAAAATAGTAGATACAACGAAAATAATGTTCAAATGAAACATTTATAAAATAAAAGTAAGCCCAATAAATTATTAACAATTTGTATAAGCAGTTATAATTTTTTAATACTTCCTCTTTTATCTTTCATATTTTTCCACTACTAGTAGTACTTTTTGTGTAAACCACCAAAAGATAACATACAAAATCCTTTTCAAAAATACCCCGAAGTTGCCTTGAAAAAAAGCAGGTATATTTCTTACGCTGAATACAATACCAAAAAGGGACAATGAAAGAAAAGAAAACTAAACCTGTTTAACAGATAAGCAGTTGGTAACTGTGAACTGTGAAGTTGTCGTGAATAATCAATAATAAGAAAGAAATAATTGAAATATTCAATCCTCGATTAATTTTATTCTTATTGTGGAAATAGTGACACTTAAGAGGAAAATAAAATAACTGTTAGATACATATAAAATCAATCACTTCAGTATATTCCATACAAACACAAAAAACTGCTATATATTAAGATATGAATTAGTGGAAAGTGATTAGGATTGCAAGCAACCGAGAGAGAAAGCGCTCGCCGATACAGTTATGTCGGCCATTTGCTGCACTAGCCACTATACATGACCGTAACTATTCCATATGTTACTAGAATTTTCTTGGCATTTTTTTTTATTCATACATAATATTCAATGTCAAGAATTTTATTTTATTTTTCAATTCCTTCCCATATGAATGTATCCATGAACTCACCTAAAATTTATTAAAAAAAATTGGCGACTGGCTCAAGACCTCGACGATTACTGATGTGAAGTTATTGGAAATATATTTTTTATTCCACTGTAACGAACGTTACACACGTTGAAATTCAGCAAACGTATCGAAGCGCAACTCAAACACGACTGAGGGTTAATGCAACGTCGAAGGTATTTTAAACTTGAGTAATCGGTCCTCCCCAAGCACATGCTAAGTGTAAGAAAGACGGGGTTATAGACGTGAAAGAGATGGCGATAATCCCACGCGCGGGCAGCGTGCTCCGCTCAGACAAACACACACACAAACACGAAGTTGCGCATGCGTCCAAGCTATTGATAGGACTCAAATCGTCGAGGTCGACGTCACTGGCCTCCTTTCAGTGCGAAGTTCAGTCGAGGGTGTTATATCAACGTAAAATTCAGTGACACCTTATTTACTAAGCAATTTGCAGGATTTCGTGAAACATGCCTACACTCGAATTTTGTGTATCTCCACACAATAAAATACTTATCATGATTGTTTTCGCCTATGATCTTCATTAAAGCTTTTGGGGTCGTTGACTGCACTCAGTCACGGACACAAAATTTCAAATGTGTGACTTTTGAAATTTTGTTTACGTAAACTATTATATTAACATTTGAAGCACAATTTTTTACATTTTAACTTTCATGAAAAATATGATAATCCTAAACAACGACTGTCATATCGCACCTTATATATTATTATGTTGTCTGTGGTACAATGTAACTGAATAAAATAAATTTAAATCTTGATTATTAACCCTGCTGTATAAAGAAAATGTACTTTGATGCAATGATGTCGAGGCAAATCTAAAATAAGCCTTTCCGCAAATCTTATCCAAATGCCAGCATGCTGATGAAAATTCCTAAAATAAACTTTATCGAATATCGCATCTTTTCAGGAACGCAAGTTGTAATAAAATCTAGATTAACGTCTTGTAACTTGAGAACATTTTTTATAAAGTTGGCAATACGCATATAGTTCACAATTAATATTTTCATTCATAAAAGTTTACTATAATATTTTTTTGAATTGAGAAAGCGCTATACAATAAGCGAAAAATAGTGACAAATTAATAAAAAATAACTGCTCCGGATTACGCTTTGATACCATTAATATTTCTTCTTAATACATAACTGTTTTATAAAGTAATACAGCAGAGTCAAAGTACAGGAAATTTTATTCTACTTCTGTACTATAAGCTCAAATTTAATCATTTATTTTTGAACAATCGGAAAAACACTAAATTGTAATCAGTACCAACCTAAAATAATTTACTTTATTTTAGGTGTCTGTTTTGGCTTATTACTTACTGAACCAAAATGTCCATGTAGAAATGTCATTTACATATATGGCCCTTTTTAAACTTTTATAATAACAATCAAGAATTTAATTAAATACACTTTTTGATATTATGTATATGAGACACCAATGCCTGAAATAATTGTTATATAATTATTATTATAAGCTAATTAAACCATCTTATTGGTGTATTTGTTTTACTTCAAGCATAGATAAAGGCGTATGAACTCGACAAAATTTCCGCATTTGGTAGGTTTCAATCTAGTTGAGATAAGCGTGTCTATGTTATCATTAAAATAATATGAGGATTTATAATTTATTATATACTAGCTGGTGCCCGCGCCGTTACTTATTTTGGATTCATGCCCTTATTTCTGTATAAAACCCCCCTCAATTATTATTTTTTTCATATCTTCAATGAACAGACAGTTTTTTTTTACTGTTTTATCATATTTATACTGTTTTATAATATTTATAGATATATAGAAACTCGTGAAGGTATTTTCTTTTTACGTTTACCTATATTATAAACGTATTAATACATTGCTTTTAGTTGAACTTAATTTATTCCTAAGTCAGTAATTTGATGATAACACATGATATTGCTTCTGTTATCATTAAGTATAAACTATTAACAATAGGCCTAATTTATTCTAAAATTAAGTCGACATTCTTTTACGCTAACCAATTCCGACTTATCCATATTATAATATAATAGCTATTGACTGTTAAAATGAAGTAGATGTAATTAACTAATTACTAAACCATTATTTTTTCTATAAATAAACATTAACGACATAATGTTAATATTCTTATTATTTCTTAGAAAGAGTGATTAATTTACAATGAATGTTTGTAAAATCAGAACATGCCATTAAAGCTATACGACACTTGAAACGGAAATAGCCCTGTTCTAAGAACTGATTGTTTTATAAACGCACGTCTGTCTGGAAACGTAATCTATTCACATTTTTCAAGACATTTGCAAAAGATAGTAACGTCATATTAATTAATAGTATTAATGATATTATATATTCCGAGAGCATTATTATGTAAATAATAAAAAATAAAACTGATTTCTGTTTGTTTGCTTTCGGTGTTCTTCTTTTTTAAGGTCATTTTAAATATTTATAGCTGGCAAAACAAGCAATTTTGCTGGTGCAGTGTTGAGAAAATGAAGTTGAAATTAAATTTCGAACGAGTAGCAGCTAGGTATTTTACCTCACTAAATACATATAGCACAATCCCCCACTCTTCCGTTTCCATATCGAGTCTGAATTCAGAGTATTGTTAACTATGTAATCAGAAACATAAAACAATCACGTAGCTGCTAACCGCCTCGCAACATACAAGAAAATATTTGAAAGCATTAATATATTCTTCATAAGAGCAAACGTTTATGAAATTAAAATTAGAACATCTACTTATAACCTCATTCATTCATTCAGAGACATTATTACTCGCAAAACTATGGCTTCCACGATGAAAAATTTTTGTCAATATTGTTATTATATTCTAAACAAAATTCAAATACGATAACTGATCAACCGAGGTGGTTACCTTACCGACTACTCATATTGTTAGATTACTACAAATAGCCATACCTACTCCAGAAATATGCAGTTTTTGCTAATGCTAGACGTCCGCCCCGGCGTCGCCCGTGTTATAGCTGCGCCCCGCGGTTTCACCCACCTAAGTCCGTATCCCGTAAGAATATCGGGATAAAAAGTAGCCTTTGTCATTCCAGTTGTCCAGCTGTAGTTTTTGCGTGAAAGAGCAACAAACACACACACATCTTTACAACTTTCGCATTTATAATATTAGCAGGATAGCACTCAGGTATAAAGTACAATGGTGAAAAAATTTTTGAAATCGGTTCCGTAGTTCGGTATATTCGGGTGTGCTCCTCAAGTTTATATTATTCTCTATTCTTAACGTACTTCAGCTGTTCTAAAATAACTGTTGAATGAACTATAAGGTTTCATGAACATTCGCAATAGCACTGCCTCTGCAAATGTCATGGGCAATGGCGATCGTTTACCTACTATTAGGGGAACCAACTCAGTTCCCGCTGACTTATAGAATATATACATATTATTACATCAATTGACGGTGACTTTAATAAGCAACAATCATTTTATTCAGATCTTAAGATATGTATCATTGTCAATTAATATACATGTAATCCTTATTTTAATATTATAAATGCGCAAAAGACTTTTGTCTTTTTTTTCATGTCATAAAGACACAAATCAGGCAGCAGACACTGATATAGGCTACTTTTTACCACGGCGAAATATTCCCATGGAAATTTACTTTGACAACGCGGGCGAATTCGTGGGCAATAAGCAAGAAGAATATAATGCGATTTATTACAACAGAACTTCAAACGTGTAAAAATTAAAATTGTAAATGTTTGAATATTTATTAGTACTTAGTTTATGACGCCGCGCTGTGCACCGATGTTTCATTGCATAACTGGAAATTATCCGGTTAGTTTCTCACAAGCAATGTTCGAGATTACTTAGGTTCTAGAAAGTTAAACAGGCCACCTACGAGTCTTTAACAACGTTGCACTTTACAAATATGAAATAAGAGTGAGAACCATCTAGAATGTTTGTATGCTAACCAAGGTTAACAGACGCGACGCACGTTTTTGATCCTAAACGAAAAGTAGGTTAATTAAAATCAATAAAGCTTATTTTCTACGTCGTAAGAGGAATAAAAATATATTTCAGTTTGTTTTACTGTTGTAATTCCAAAACTATAAAGTATTGTTATGATATCTTTAATTAGGGATGAGTGACGACTTACTTAGTAATATTAAGATTATCTATTATCTTCATCACAGCCAATGGAATACAAATCTAATTAATTATCTATCTATTTGAAATCATTCCACCCTGTTACTTGCCTACATATAAACATTGTATATCACGAGCTAAATGTGTGCTAGAAGGTTGAACCTTATGAATAGTATTGGAAAAAGCTAATACGAACTAAAAATACTCGAAATGAATTCCAAGAGCATAGGTTATCATAAAATAAATATGCCGTACGGAAATATTTATTTGAATAAGAATGAGAATTGATGCAAGAAATTTGTTAGAGTTATTACATTTTATGAAATTATAAAACAATTTATATAGCACTAGATATACTTTTCTTTAGAAAAAATATGAAATAAATTTCAAATAGAACACATCTTTTCATTCTTACAATATAATGGGACTGTACACTTAACCGGTAAATGAAATTGAAAATAACAAATACTTTTCAAATCATTTAGTTAAAATTTTGTCCAGATTATTGCGAAGTTCGAGATATTTTTGCTACTCTGGCCTCTATACTCTCTACTTGCGTCAATGATCTATACCTTAACGTTATCGCTTCCATAAATCCAGTACTAACCGAATAGTTGTAACCTTTGCAATTATAATATGTTTGGTAATAATGCAATACTCGTGTCAAAGTTTATTACGATAATTAACCATTACGTTGTTGGCTATATGAAGCGTTACACGTGAAATAAAGCGAAATGTATAACATTGTGCAATTATTAAAATAAACACTGTTACACCCATCTAGCAAATCTATACAAAGTTGCTACTGTATTCTTGTTATTATTGTATTTCATTATTTTTTTTTTTTTTTTTTGCTATAGACTTTTCACAAAACCGTGTTTAAATTTTTTCCGATATGATACTGTGCACTGTAAAAGTATCATATACATATTTTTTCGCCTAAACAGAAAATGAATAATAATAGAAATATCATATTTTATCTATATGTAAAATGCTCGTGTCACTGTTAGTTACTCATCCGAAACAGCTGGACCGATTCTGATGAAATTTTGTGTGTTTATCGGATAGGTCTGAGAATTGGCCAATTTCTCATCTCCCTAAAATCTAAATGATAAGAGTAAGGCAGAACAGCGTTTGCCGGGTCAGCTAATATTGACATAATAAGCGCAACTAATTATTTTCCCCCTGTTTCGTATAATTTACAAAAAAATACAAAGATCAACTTAAACTAACCCTTGCTGATTATTTCAACATTCGTATTGTATTGCTAGTTTCTACGCACTTAGATAATATAGACTCTATATTATAGAGCAAAATTTTCGTTTTACTCTTTTCAGTAAACATCTCAAAGCACACTGCTATTTGCGCCTAAATTATTTACAAAAATCGTCATATTTAAGATAACAATAGTAACATGTAACAATATTTACTTTAAAGCTAATAAGTGTATATATGAATAATTGTAAATCACAAGATAAACACCATATTAATATTAAAGTACGCCACATACGGATGTAATAAAACAAAATCGTATTAGTCAAGGTGATATATTTTAAATAAATTAGTGTTCTGTTATACATTATAAAAGAAGAAATCTTTGTTATATAAATAGTCATTTACTATCTTATTAATAAAAAACATATATTTTAAAATCGCCTCGATAGGGTAGTGTTCACAAATGCATGCCGCTTTTTTTATAAATATCCCCCAAACATTACATTTCCGTGCATATTAAGACTATTGTTTAAGATGGTTAGTTTTCTATTTATACGGACTGTAGCTATATTATTATAGTCTATTAACCCAAACACTCGTTCAATGAATATATATCGACAGGTATATCGTGCGAGGGACAGGGAGCAACGAGCCCGAGATATATACCCC
Source organism: Zerene cesonia (assembly GCF_012273895.1). Lineage (NCBI taxonomy): Eukaryota > Metazoa > Arthropoda > Insecta > Lepidoptera > Pieridae > Zerene > Zerene cesonia. Next base: position 5,733,720 of record NC_052113.1, on the reverse strand, counting down.
TATCTGTTAGCAGATCGGGACACTATTTAGGGGCTGCCACACGCTTTTTAATATACTTTACGTCACAATTATACATATTATTTACTATTATTGAGTCGTAAAAACCGCAACCTATTAGGAACGCGTTGTAAGCTATCAAAAGATAGTATAAAAATATACTGCGGTTATATTATATACACAATAATTAGCTTTCCCCTTCCAATTTTGCTTGTGTGCTCTTCGTATTATCGCGTGATGGTTATCTATGTTTTATAAACCCTTATTTCACTTCAGTGAAGTATTGTTTCCTTAACAAAAACGTCTTTTTCCAAGGTTTAGTCTTTTTCCATACGGGAGGAATGGGACCCTCATAGGAGGCAGCAGTGGGAACATATATGGGCTGATGACGAGTCTTTTTCCAGAATTTCATCAACATCTATTCAGTGTCCTATGCATGAAAGCGTAAGAGACAATTATTACGGTTTAAGAACACCTCCTTGGCACGGCAATTAGCATGTGGATGTACCATTAAGAGGCTCTTTGCGCAACATCGCATAAAAACGACCTTGACAATGAAAAATGATAAGACACTTTTCTCTAAAAAAAAATCGACAATTATACAGATAAGAAACATTAACTTTTTGACTTATTTCCTTAATAAATAAAATATGACTGGCCGTGTCATAAATACAAAATCAACTACAAATCCCATATAAATATCTCTTGCAACATTCCCAAAGACTGCAAATGAGATTCGTTGGCAGCAGTCAAATCAACCGTCACATATTTAGCAGCTTGGAGTATTTTCATACACGAGGCATTTTCTGGAGGCAACTTCTGATATAACTGGGTGTATAGAGACTTGGCACAGTCGAAGTTAAACACCAGAGGATCCAGAATATCAGTGAGATCCGTTTGTTTGAGTAGGCAACACATATGGGCTAGAGTTACGCATAGCTGGAATGAAAGAAATATTATATGATTTAGCATTTTATTATTTCATCCAGAAATCTTATTTTAACACAAATATGGTCAATAACGGAGAATCGAAAAATAATTATTTTATTTTTTTTCTATACGTGTAAATATATTCAATAGCAATACCTAGAATACCAATTTTAAAAATTCTTTAAGACATCCTTTATTTTGCACGATTTTTTAACATGAAAAGACAATGGCTTATATAGCTTTTTCGACAATATTTGGTATAATCGAATCGTATATATGGTTCTTTTGAGGGTTTGCCGTGACGTCATAGAACAGAACTTAATCCAATTTAGGAAGAAGGCAGAGCTATAGGGCGTCTGGCGCCATTACTTCTCTTTTTATGAGAAATATAAATTTAGTATGTATATCTGGAAAATGTTGTATTGACTGGTAAATATTTAATTAATTTCATTCGCAGACAGAACTTGTGATGTAATGTTTCATGCAAATAATATCTGTTCTTATCAAATTTATAAACGTTATAAATATATTTACACTTAAATTTAATTTTTAGTTTTATAGCATTGAAATGCTTTATAAATGAGAAATTTTGAAAGAATAGAAAAAATTTGATCACGAGGCAGGATTCGAACCTGCGTATCTTGCCTAACCGTAGCAACGCCTAGCCTCTCGGCCACCCGTGATCCTGCCACAGTAATCAAATTTATTCTACTCTTTCGGTTTCATGTGCCTAAGGGGCACCCCACTATATTTACACTGTAGTACGTTCGCTTTTAAATAACACGTTTTATTCATAAATGAATAAGATAGCCGTGCTGATTATAAGGTAAACAATGTTGAATAAAGTTAACGTACACACTTTATCAAATACGATTTTTTTTTAATTTTATATAGCTGTATGGAAATTAGCAGACGCATCACCTTGCTTATCTTTGCCAGTATAAATACAAAAAGTTTAATAACTAGTCACACATTTAACACAAAAACGTGAAAACTATACACGTTTGTGTGTGAATATTAAATTTTATTGTAGTAGTCTCATTCACAAAAGGAATTGAAACATTAAAATTTATTAATTGATTATCATATCATTTTTTTTTTTATTTCAAGCCAATACCGAGCGGACTTAATCTGTTTTACCGGATATATTCTGTATTCTTCAAATTACCTGTTCAATCAAATTATCCTTATGTCTATATTCAGAGAAGTCATCAACGTTCGCCGCGCACTGCATGGCCTCCATAATGCCTCGCCACACGAGCGCATAGTGCGGCCCGTAGTGCGCACGCGTACTCGGCGCACGCAACGCGACGGCCGCGTTTATTCGCACCTTGAGATTCTTGCACTCTTGGGCCAAGTTGCAGAGGCTTGGGAACACTTGATACTGGAATTTGGGAAAGATTAGTTTACTGATTACTGTGAAGCTAAATTTATATTTCTTTAAATAGCTATGAAATAACACGTGTCTCGTGTGATATTTATTTAGGTTGAGAAATTTTCAATGCTATAAAACTAAAAATTAAATTTATTTAGGTTTTTAAAATAATTAATTCACAATAAACAAAACAAATTTTATCATGTCATATATGTATATAATATTGTCGCCGAAGTCTACAATGGCGTCTATAAAAGTAAGATAAGAAAACTGCGCTGTAATACTAACGAGGTCGTCTGTACTACATGTTTTTATCTAAGTATGCCAATATAAATACAGCAATCTTAGCTCTTTAGACCAGACAAGGAAAAGTCCTATGAATATGTTCATATTGAGTGATACCATAATAGGAGTAATTTGGAATATAAGTCATAAAAGCTATGATATATGCCTACAATCGCTATACTGGTTTTGAGCTGGTTATTTTTCTTCAATCAGAAGACGATTTCATTAGAAGTGTTATAACACTCTAGACACTTATCCTCTTCATAATATCGTTAACTTTATTTAATATTTTTATATTATATATTATCCTTATATGTTAATGAATAAATAATCGAAAGAAGCAACCAAACAAAATTAGAGAAAATACGGGCATCCTCTAACTTTCTTGATAAATCGTCATCACATTTCCATAAAAAACAACCTGCCATCCGCTAAAGCACACAAACAGCGTATCGTTCTTCATAGCGTTCCCGATGGCGTAACACGCGTTCCATCGCACCTTCATATTGGTCACCTTCACCGAACATTCCAGAAGCTTTCCCACAGCCACCTCGCATAAGGCCCTCAATTGAGGGTGACGTGTGAGGTTGTCCTCTCGTATTAAACGCAACATGTTGCCGAGAGCACGTGTTGCGCTCATTTTTACCTGTTTATTAAAAAAAGGCACGTTTAATTTTTTTTTTTTTTTTTGCTATGCTTCGTCTACATGTTCTGCTTTATAAAGAAACATTTGCCTCAAGTACTTTTAGAGATGTTTGTGTTGAAAATCACGTCTTTTTTAATTATTTAGAAAAAGATAAAAGAATCAATTGATCAGAATCCCTACACAGTATAAAACAAAGTCGCTTTCTCTGTCCTTATGTATGCTTAAATCTTTAAAACTACACAATGAATTTTGATGGGTTTTTTTTAATAGTAAGAGTGATTCAAGAGGTAGGTTTATATGTATAATAACATGTATTAAACTACTCCGAATTTAACGTGTGCGAAGCCGCGGGCAAAAGCTATTTATTTTAATATTTGTAAGCAGAAAATTCATGTAAAATTATTTTTAAATTCAATTCAAAAACTGTAAAACCTATTTAATCTGTAGTAATAAAATGATAGATATGGTTTAATTAAGGCGAACGATCTTCTGAAACCAGATAATACATATGCGTTATAAACACGTTGTCTATTTTCTTTATTTCTATTCTAACGATTCATTTCTCAATATAGTAATACCTTATCATTATCGGTAGCGCAGTTAACGCTAACCTCAAGTAAACGTAACAATAGGTCATCGTCCAACCTCTCCACATCCGGTTCCTCCCTGAAATCACATTGAAATATATCATCAACAAGTAATTTATAGACGTGAATTAATGTAAGGAGCCCGACACGAATGTCGTACATGTGAAAAATGTGATGTCAATAATATAATTATCGCGCTAATACTGTGTGTTATTGTTAATTTTTATTGTAAATCAAGAAACTCTGAACAAGAAAATTTCGATTGTTTTAGTTGCACTTATGTTAAAATTAAAATAAATATCTAGGAGTTTAAAATTGTAAAAAAAAACCTATGATACAAATTTTATAAGTCGATTTTATAGACCGCGATTCAAACAGAAATATCAACGAATGGTAGTGGAGCAACATTTTATCATTAAAATATATATATCGAGAAGGTATTCCTTCCTCTTCCTCCTACCTTCTTTGACTTATGTAGGATAGTATGTCAGTGTTCAAATATTAAAAAATAAGATTTTTTCTGACTCCACTCCTTGTATTAAGAACCTAGCAAGTTACAATGTTATCATATTGTATCAAAAAAAATGCAACTTACGCATTTAAAACGAGCGCATCACTGAGATTCGCGAGCGCCCACGCCGCTTTCGTTCTAACAACCAATGTTGTCTCCGACAATGCTCTCAGGATATTCTCGCCACAGTCACTTACAAAGCAAATGTCCTAGTGAAAAGAGCAGCGAAATTAATAGTGGCCTAACATGTGTATCTTTCTATCTTTCTTTCGTGTGTTCATTTCTTTTGTGGAATCAGATAAATAGATAATGCTACAAATCGCATAAAAAGGGGTAAATCGTAAAAAAGTAAATAAAATGGTTCAAATGGACAGATCGACTTTTTATATATCATTTATGAATTAACCACCCAGTATTTTCGTCATTTTCGATTTCAATTTTAAAAATTTTGATACCTTTTGTACATACGAGTAGAGTAGAAAAGGTTCTTCAAATTCTATAAACATTTATAATTATGCTGAACTATTGAACAAATTTCACTAAATAAAAAAGGGTTCGGGACATCCGAAATATACTTAATAACTTAATCTAACCGTATGCGTGAGAGAAGAGAAGCCGTAACGCGTTACGTAACGAAACAGTCAACCTTTACTTTCATGTGGAAGTCTTCACAAAAACCAATGTTCCATAGATGCATTATCATTTATTACCTACCTCTCTTAAGGTTCTATACATGACGGTCATAGCGAGCGCTCGTACCGCGGCGGCGCGCACACTCGCTTCTTCGTCGCTACACGATCCCATTAGCAACGTGCAGCATAACATTTGGGTACGGTCCTGGTCATACAATCTTTAATTATTCATTAAACAAGAAAAAATAAGTATGTAAGTAAATTACAGTTTTAAAATAAAAAGTTTGCCGTGCTTGCGCCGAAAATAATTTCATAAGTTTTATTGATCGAATAAAAATCTTTCACAATTCATTTATATATGTATCTCATAAATGTAATGCAGTCTATATTTTTAAAAATATTGGTAATTTGACTGAAATTTGGTGTGAAGATGAAGATGGCGAAAAATGATTAAATCAAGATATCCGTTTTAATATTTATTATAGGCATACTACATAGTTAAATATTAAAAAATTCATAAATAATGTATCCCAAATGGTAAAAGATAAAAGTGTACAAGAAGTGAATTCACTTACGGGTAACTCTTTAAAGGATTTCTCGCCTATATTAGCGATACAGTCGCATACGACAGCTTTAGCCGGAGTACTCTCATGACATTGCAGAACTGTAGATAGGGGAGTTATAAACTTCTCCCACATATAAACACAATGATTTAACGGTGGCGCTTCATCTAATTGTTCTAAAAAATAAATCCATAAAAATATACTTACTACAGGTTAATGAAAACATTATTTCAGTTACATTGGAGGATTAAATTGAATATCGAAAAGAGATTAGATCAAAGAATGTTATTGGAACCATATCATTAACATTAAATTTTCTCACCCAATTTTTGTATGGCATCACCTATGATGCTTATTAATCTTGCAGTCTGTAGCACGACATCTTGGTGTTCGTGAAGCAACATTTCGTATAAAATATCAGATAACAACTTAATGTGCGGTTTGAGTATTTCAGCTAAATGGTGAAACGCAATGGCAGATAATACTTGAAGCGACTCCAAAATCACTGGTATTGCTGCTGGCTGACAATTCTGGAAATACAGTAGTTATATTTAAAAAACAATGAAAATATAAAAAAGTCTGATGAATATTTCAAAGACATGACTACCAAATATTTTTTTTTAAATAGCTATTATATTAACTTTTCACAAGTGTTTACTTACAATTCTCTCATGATCTTTAAACATCCATCCCAAATTCTTGAAACAAATATCCAAGATCCATGTATTAAAGTAAGACGCATTTTTATTATCTTTTTCTACTATCACTTCTACAGGTTCCATTGGAGTGAACATTTCATCATCAGAATAGCCCTCTTCAAAATCATCACAATCTTCCATATTTATATTATTTTCTTTATTTGATGAATCTGGACCACTCTTAGAACACGAAGCATCCTTACGAATTGCTAAGAGTAATTCATCAACTTTAGGATCAATGGATAAAACACATCCCATAGTTATCAAGGCGCCAACTTGAAGTGTGATATCTGAAATAGTTTGTGAATTGACTTACTATAATTCAGCGTAACTTTAAACAGTTGTTTGAGATTTTCGTAAATATAAAATGTATGAAAATATCAGTCTATTCTTGTTTAATATAATTCCTATTAAAATACTTGTATATTTCGGGTATTAATATACTTGTATAAAATTCTTGTACATTTTGGATAATAAAAACATAAAACTGGAGATAATTAAAACTACTGAGGAGTATATTTTGTACAATGAGGTGGAAATTGCAAAATAATATCAAGCTAATATTCTTACATACCTCGATGAACCAAAAATCTTCTTGTAGTCTTCACCAAATCACTAATAAGTCCTTCTTGCATCTTATGATATGGGGTTGCTTGCACTAAAGCAGCACAACACTTCAAAGTGACTATGATTACAGCATGACTTCTCTCACCATTTAATATATCAAATAGAATCTTATGCATACAGTTTATGATATATCCAAGAGATATTGAGAATGGTATAAAAGATGTGTTTGACCTTTTACTGTAAAAATATATATTTTATGTAATTATATTCCATATAATACAAAAAAAACATAACCAATCAAACATTATTTCATGGCTATTGCATTAGCATGCAAGTATTAAATGTGTGATTTAATGAGATAAAAAAAATATTATTGCACTATACATAACTGTAGATAGGGGGAAATACCTGACTTCAGCTTGTGCCAAGTACATCTTGGAGCCTGATAATAAAGCTAAAATTACACTTAATGCACTGGCTCTACTGCTGGCTATAGGGTCAGTAACTGCGCAGTATGCCAGGGTTTTCTTTGAATTTTCTTCAGCAAGCCAATTGTTAACATCAGGAGAATCAGGCAAGAGAGCCCACCAATAACCAAATAATTCTCTCTTATCTTTTATCTAAAACGATAGTAAAATCGTATAAAGCACATTAGATTTAATAGTTTTAATGCCCTAATTAGGAGAACACAAAGCATCAGAGAATATGGAATACTACTACTAATAATATTATTACATGTACAAACAATTCTTATTAAAGAACCATTTGAAATGGCTGTATAACATGAAAGGACAATATGAATGTGCTATCTTTTCTAATTCTAACTTAAAGTATTTATTGAAAACTTACCTTGAAGATAACTAAGAACAAATTTGCAGCACTCTGTCGTACTCTTGATTTCAATGCTATAAGTTTGGCCTCTCTACTGTTTTCTAAATCAGAAATATCTGAATCGCTAGTTAAGGCCCAACAGGTTTTCGCTTTCGCTGGTTCCAAGTAATTTTTACTGGCTGGTTTGTAAGCAGAATTATTTTCGAAATTATCCACATCCTTCATGAGGCTTCGATCAGATACTGGTATTTCTTTTTTTAAGCTTTCTATGGCATTATTCCTCTGTTTTCGAACTTTTTGTTTCTTAAACAAAATGCAAGTATATTTATAATAAAAAAATTGAAATATAGACCGATATCTCACCACAATTTTATATGTGTAGTGTATATATTAAATATTTTATTTCATACAAGTATTGTAAGTTACAATATTTACATGATTGAATATCTTAATATCAATAGATATTTTTAATGTGTTAGCAAGCTTGAGTCATTCATGAAGTATTTTTTCCTTTCAACCCATGCACATTAAATGAATACCTTTGAAGATAAAGTAATAAAAGTAATGCGCATCAAAATAATTGCATGTATCTTCTACTCTTTTGGTTTCCTGTGCATAAGCGACACCCCACGCCATGTATAGAGATGAATAAAAACCATCTCAACGAATATGAAATATTATTTCAATAATTTTATTTCTTTTTTATTATTTCATTTATTGTGTGCTTTCAGGTTTGAGAGGAGGTACCCCATGATCCCATGTGAACCTACTCTCTGTCATTCCTTCATGATATTTAACTAGTAGCAGAGCATGTTTGGTTTAACTAATATTCATCTGAATAAAAAAATGAGGTTTTGCACAAAATTTGCAGATAGATTGTGTGAAATTGTGTGGATTACCTAGTCATATAATAATTCCATACCTTGCCACCTTTTGAAGTGGGTTTAACAGGAGTAATAGCAATACTTTGTTGGGCAGGTAGAATTTTTTCTGGTTTACTATTTTGTTTGATTAAGCCATACAGTATAAAATACTGGCATATACCCATCAACTCTGGTAGAGGTACTTCTGCTGTATGATAGTTAAAGTAAACATGAGCCAAAACTCTCAAAGCTGTTATAACAATCTGAAAGGAAAATTTTAATATTAACTAAACAACAAATCAACTTGCCTTACTATAGAGCTTGTGAAAAATATTCATAAGTACAGAGTCGCAATATTAAAGCATATTTTTATCATACCATATATTTCCACACAATATGGTAAAATTTTCGTAATTTTCATATTTCTTACCTTACAGTACAAAAATTCATCTTGATTTTTCATCGAATTTTTCAAGAGATATTTAACAACAATATGTGATATATGTTCCTTTATTTCCTGCGTTAGTTCTGCATCACTTCCTTTATCATCAAATGTTGGCAGAAGACATAGTATACATTTCAGTACAATAAGTGTTATTTGGGAAGAATTGTGGTCACTTTGATTATAATTTTTTTCTGCTTCTATTAATTTTATTAAGAGACCATGTTTACCAATCAACTCATTGATGAACTGAAAGTATACAATTATACAACTAATATTAACTATGTGTAAAATTATCTTAAGATTTGTTTAATACCTACTTAGTGTGATAAATAAGTAAGTAGTTCTTTCATGGTAGGTTATCGGTCCAAATAAAAATTCAAAGAGAATGAGATGATATATTCCATAGAACACTTATACCATTTGTGTTCATATGTGCCAATTAAATAAAGGAAAAGTAGATATAAGAATCTACCTACCTTATATCCAGCTTGTACATTAACTTGCAAAATACATTGCAAGTTATGTAAAATATCTGGCAAAACAACATCTGAACATCTCTGGATACAATTAACATGCCATGCTATTACCCTCCCTAAATGGTCATTTGATAAAGGTATGTTTTGCTTGGTTATCACACTGTTCATGAGGTGTGATGTTTTAGCAGAAATAAATTCATCTGCAGGTTTTATATACAGGCACAAGACATTTAATAACGAAGTGATGTCCTGAAAAAACTTGAATTAATATTTCTTGATTGAATTTGTATCAATAATAAAATAATTAGTGCAACTCACATCTTTTTTCAAAAACAGCTCAGCTTTATAAGGCAAAGCATTTAACTCATCAATGAGAGAATTTGTCTTCCCTGTATTTTTTTCTTTACCGTATAAAATAGTACAAAGCTCTTCAGAGAGCAAAGAAAAATTCTTTGAATTCATCATATTGTTTTGGTTCATGTTGGTTATTAATTAAAAGTAGTACACAATTTAGAGAAAAAGTTTCCTTTATATATACATAACACGTGCATGTGCATTTTATTTCATGAGTAAAAGTAAAAATATTTCTTATTTCAATACATTAAAAAGAAACATAAATCAGGTTTGTTAGCTGTGACTTGTAATTTGTGACACACAACACACACAGCTGAATAAAGCTATCAAATGTCAGATGTCAGATGTCACATTACATATGTAAAATCATTTCTTTTTTAATTTTTCGTATTTTCTCTGAAGGTTGCCTACCTAAATTTTGATAGAGGTTAGTCATATTGTAAAAAAAACGTCACGACTAGCCGTTATAAACGGGTCGTGACCACTTGACTTGATCATATAGAAACAATATGGTCTCCGATGTAGCAAAGGTTTGCTTTAAAATATTTAAATAAATGTGTGAAGACAATTCACACTTCACAGCTCAGTCCACAACTACCTAACAACTGTGCTATGGGTGCTAAGTAAATGATGGGAAAACTTTTTACATAATAGGTTTAAGTTGTAATTGTTGTATAGCTTTTCGATACTCTTGTGTATAATAATAACTAAATATCAATTCTCAACACAAGCAATGAAGCGATATTTTTTATATATACCTTTTTAGTTTTTTTCCTAATCTGGGGGTATACGAATTAACTTTTTGCCCGCGACACGTTGAAAGCCTACATCACATTTCGTTATTATGTTGAAAATATTACAACGTGGGTGTAGAGCAAAGAGTAGTACCTACTTATAATAATAATACTGGTATATTAGAACTTACATTGGCCTGAATATCGTATACCGCCATACTAACGTTCATCAATAATCAATTTAATTATCTCGGAAATTAAAAAGAAAATAAAACATAAAAAATCTTTGACGTTTAATTGTAATCTTTTTGAAATGTTGTAATCTGGTGTAATAATGTCGTTTGTGAAATTTAATCACAAAAAAAGAGAAGTATCCCATCACCCATGGGAGCGTGTGATAAAGAGCCACAATCTCAAAAACTTGAAATATGCGCATAATTCAGTACAGAATCCCGAATACCCCAAAACAGAAAAGAAAAAACACAATGTAGACACGGTAAAGTTTACCATTATCGGAGACCGAGTCACTAAAGAATTTAATTATTTTGTCAACATAGCAAATGGACTACATAAGTACCGATCGAAATTATTTGATGCTCCATCCATAAGAGGTATTTTAATTAATAAATTGCAAAACCTAAGATTCTACTAGATAATAGTAGGTTATTATTTTCTAGTTGGACTGGCAGAAACTGAACTCAAAAGTAAAAAATCCCTAAGTACTAATAATATAATATTTTCTGTCTCTTCTTCACGCCTACATATGATTTTAACGTTGTGTCCCATTCACAATTTAAACCGCGATTTCGTATTTTAAATGGTTTTAATGGCCAATTTCACTATTTAGTGAGCAACATGTAAAAAGATTAGAGAGACAAATAACACAATGTAATAACACAATGAGGTCTAAAATATATATTATGCCAGTAAAATATATAATAGTTGCGTCTCAACTTAGACCCGTCCCAGAAGAGAAGCTCCTTGAAAACCCCTGATAGCCTATTTTTCCTTTGACTACGCGAGCGAAACTGCGGGCGGTAAGATAGTCTATACCAATAAAAATTTATCGCCAAATGTGTTGCTAAGCGCAAGTCTCGAGAAGCGCTCGAAATCTCGAACTCTGCAGATTTTTTTAAGGTTTTTGTTGAGGCTCCAGGAAGATTCTTCTAGTAGCAGATATAGGCAGATTACATATTAATTATCATGTTTATTGATAAAACAAACAACATTCATTTTCGTGTATTTTGTTATATTCTGTTAAATGTAACTAGCAATTAAGTACGCAGTACCTATAAAGTAAGACGTTTGTATGTCGATGTGCATTTCTCTTGTCACACTATACTTGTTACGAGTCTACTGTGTTTCAAGTCATTAAATGTACATGAGCCCCCATAATGTTTTCTGAAAGCCGGATCCTCTGATTACACACATCGTTTTTCATATAGGAGTAACAACGGTAGAGTGGCCACAAGTTTTGAATGATTTAAAAAAGCAGTTCGGTGGTATTGCTTACTGCTTGAGTAGCAGCGTGGCTATTATTCTGAATGATAAATTTCTTGGCGGAGAAAAAGAATTTAAAGACATAATTAACGCTAAATATTATTATCACATAATATTGGATTATTACAAGGAAGGCGTAGATCAATTCGTAAATTACGTCCGCAACTCTGGGGTATGTCGAAGCCAACTGTCATCTATTGTATTGAGTTGTAAATTCAAAACAACTTATTAAACTTTTCATGTTATCTTTCAGAGACCTTGCGCTTATATGCACATTTCAATAGATTCGTATCCTATCGGAACATTAATATTTATGGTTAGTTTTCATAATTTTTTTTTTATTTAAATATTCAAATTCAGACTAGTTTGCGAACAAACTTACGTTTCCAATTGTAAATGTAGATCATTAGAACTAAGCCTTACTTCTCATCACACACTTACTTTGGGTTGTAGAGACCCTGTGACGAATAATTATAACACAATTAGCACAATTAGCTGGTGCTCTATGAATTAATGAGTTTAATACGTTTTTAATACTAATACTATGAAGGGTTTGTATAAATACCTTAATATCCTACTATCTTTCCTACTAAATACTAATATTATAAATGCGAAAGTTTGTAAGGATGTGTGTGTGTTTGTTGCCCTTTCACGCAAAAACAACTGAACCGATTGCAATGAAATTTGGTACGTAGACAGCTGGACAACTGGAATAACATGTAATCAACTTTTTATCCCGATATTCTTACGGGATACGGGCTATAATTTTATAATTTTTTCAGCTTTATGCAGATATTGTACCTAATACGTGTGTAAATTTTCTACGGCTATGCCAAACAACTAAAGGCGGTTATTCCGGAACACCCGTTCACCGCATAGTTAAAGATTGCTGGATACAATGTGGTGGATTTGGATTGAAAAGTATCGATTTAGACTGTGAAAACTTTATTGTTCCTCATGATAGACGCGGAGTTTTGTGCATGGCGAACGACGGAAGGTAGTTAGTAATTGTTTTGTACCTTGAACAATACCGTAAGACCTTCCTTCTATAATTCCTTATCCTTCACACACCACATCACATAATTAATGTATAAATTTTAGACACGTTGATTGTTCCACCCAGTTCTTTGTGTTACTTCAACCAGCCCCTTGGATGGCCCAGAAATATGTCGCTTTCGGTCAACTTATAGATGGTGAATCTGTTTTACAAAAAATTGAATCAATCCCTACTTGGTACGAGTCCCCTTCGGTAGAAATTCTCATATATAAAGCTGGAGTACTAAATCTTGAATGTCAGGATATAATAATTAATAAAGGAACTAATGCTTATATTGATGGGCATATAGAAGAACTCGTTTCTTTGGGAAACCTCTTTATTGAGGTTAGTTTTGTCTTGCTCTTTGTATATTTGAACATTATCTTATAATTATATATTATTAATTTTTGATAGGAAATTATGGCAAAAACATTTTTGGAAATAGAGTTGCGAGAGTTAGCACTAGAGGAACAAGCTCGAGGAGAAGCAGAAGGATCTGTTGAAGAAGAGAAAAAGAACATAAGAGCAACACAAAGGTCAGTACATTTTGCTAATTTTGCGAAAAAAAACAATTTGCGAAACGAATATGATACATTTTCAGATTTATTCGCAAAAAAGAAGAAATCGAGAAACAATTGAAAAAAAGTCAAACTGATCACCCACGACCATCAACAGCCGTGAGTGAAACTGTGGACGAAAATAATGAATTTGATGTTGAGGTGTACGACTATGAACCAGAAGAACACGCGACCCCCTATAAACACATGTCCTTGAGTACGTTGAGTGTAAAGCATCAGCCAGAAAGATTGTACTACATACCTCTGACGGATGTTCCATACCCGGGAGAAGTGGATTCAACCTATAACCTAAAGAAGTATATCTTTGATAAATTATTTGATAATATTCAATAACTACTAGAGATCATCAGGCCTCTTTTTAAATTGGAGTAGACTTAACTAGTGTTTTTAAGATTGCTTCATACATTTTACTAATTTTAATGCAAACACTGTACTTATTACAGATTTTTAAGAGGCGACTATTGCCTTGAATCCGATTTACAAAATGAAATACCCAAAAAAGTAATTGCCCCTCAAGATTCATATATTTCCGACATATACAAATTTGACGACGACTCGGACGAAGTATCGTGTAAGTTTAATAAATTAACAAAGACATTGTAAACATACATCTTTAATAAAAAAAACGTTGTTCAAATACAATATTATTTACAGTGAAATCGCTTGAATCAGAGGAAGAGAGGGAAATACGAAGATATTTAAAGTGAGTGTTTTCAAATAATATTATAATTTTTTTTCTTTGAAATGATTTAAAATTACGGTTATCATCCAAACCTAAACTGTTTGGACCATAACCGTAATTTAATAATGTGTCGACAAATATTATAAAGAATCGTTTTTAGTCTGGCTCTAAATCTAAATCACTTGTAAAAAATCTATGCAACATAATACTTATAAAATTTACCAATCAAGTCTAAATAATGTTAGAGTAGAGCACGCTTAAGCGCGAATTGGGCCAGCTCGCACCCGGGAAGTTACAACACACCCACGATTATTGGCGTAATAGAATCGTGTTATTTTATTTTAAAACTTAATTATTTTTATAGGCTTAACGTAGATCGTGTCAGCTTTGCTGGCGGAGTGATCAAGGGCATCGCTCGAGGAGTTGGTCAGTTTAATATATTCGACGGTACAAGAAAGTAAGTTTAAATACATAATTAATAAACCGCGCAGCGATATAATGAATAGTTTGAAAATATATATAGCACACATAAACAACTAATTGTTATTATGATTAACTAATTATATTATTGAAATAATTATCATTGCTTTTATGACTAATTATAGGTCTGAACTAATAACTGACGAAGAGTTGAGAAGATTTAGGTGAAGTATATGAAATTTTTACTTTTATTGTATTTGTATTAATATATTTTAGTACGTAAGTCTAATACTTCTATCTAATTATTTTACGTAATCGGATTCGTTTTTTTTTCTGTTTTATTGTTTTTTTTAATGGTTACAGAATACAATCTATAGACCGAAGGTCGAGAGATAATGGTGATAAGTAAGTTTATAGGAACTTTCAATAAAATTCTTCTGTGATTAAATTTACCTATATAAGTTTGTGTGATTTTTTTTTATCCTTCCTTTTCGCTTAGAAAAGTTTCAATAAGCATACCATGGGGTGTAAGGGAACCAAGCAAGATAAAAAGGCGTCAAACTGGTTTTGTACGTATGGAGGACTTGGAAAAGATCCATATAATTCAGAGAATCAGTTCACCAGATTTAAATGATTCAGATGACGGATCTTTCACGAATAGCCGGTATTTTAGTTTTCTTTTTTTTGTATTTTGTCTTTCGGTATTCTTTTAGTCTATTTTTTTAAATTGCTCAATATTTGAATAATCTCTCAGTTTTCACGTCATTGAAGCATATGGAACGCATTTTCAAACACAAATAATAAAATGATGTTTAAAAGTCCCTTTTAAGTAGTATTCAAGTAGAAGGTGGTAGTTAAAAAAAATATAATACATTGCAAAACAGATTTGGATCGAGATGCCATCTAACTCCAAAAACACACATATAACATATCAAATCAAATCAATATCAAATCGCCTACGTCAATCTACATACATTTTATTTCAATAATACATTCTTCTAGAAAGGTAAGGATTGCACAATCAGCAGTGGCCGCACAGACTGGATCCAGACCAGCCCGTCGCCCAACAGGTTTTGTAAAACCAGCACAACTGGAACTTTCTGACTCCGATATGGAAGTCCGACGACAATCCGTACTGACTCGACTGTATGAGAATCTCTCTAATGACGAAGATATTGGAGGACCTACTTTAAAAGATTACAGGTAATTTATTCAGAATAACCGAATAACACATTTCAAAAAACAAAAAAACCTCATCTCACCCTAGCTACGACAAATATTTGCAGGCCTTTTGGGGAGACTGAACATAAAAATCTTTTGTTGACGTACTCGCCGAATTCTCGGATCAAAAGCGATGAAAACACCCGGGAGAAATATTTGAGACACTCTTTGACGGTAGAAGAAGT
Organism: Zerene cesonia; assembly: GCF_012273895.1. NCBI lineage: Eukaryota > Metazoa > Arthropoda > Insecta > Lepidoptera > Pieridae > Zerene > Zerene cesonia. The sequence continues at coordinate 5,717,604 of NC_052113.1, read as the reverse complement.
TTCATATGACAAAGTGATGAACTTACAACACAGCAAGAAGGTGGCTCGAAAGATATCTTCTGATTATGTGAAAACTATAGACCAAATGGAACATAAGACCGAAAATTCCATAAGAAGCGTGGAATATGCAAAGAATAGGCCCTCGATGTCAGTTTCGGCGTATCAGGCGAAGAATTTGAAATACGAACTGGAAAAGAAAAAAGCGCAAGAAACAAACGAAGGAAAAGGTAAGGAATACTTGAAATTCTTTTATGATTAAAAATCTTTTCGGAACATTTTCAAATACCACATGGTTTACGGATTGATCTAGATATTGTAAAGTTATAATCACTTGTGTGTAATATTGTTATATTTTATTTCAACTGCAAGGATTACGACTGCCTGGTGACACTCCATTGTATTCCATGTCCGATGCGAGTAAATAAAGCGGCGTATTGAAGAATTACTTTTTATAACATTCCTTATATTCATTATAAAATCTAAAAGTTGTAAGAAATTTTATAAACTATACATTATTTCTGTTTGTGATTTAATTAAATTTTTTTATGCACAATATGCTAAAACCATTTTTATTTGCTTTATTTTTCCCAAAACTGGTCATCAATCTTTATTAATATACAATATGCATATTTTATTATAATATCATAATGACTTCTTCGTTTGCGTTTAAAATTAAAAAACAACGTGTGCAATTTATAAAGTTATTTAAAGCACCATGTTCCTTTCTCAGGTACAGGATCGAAATGAGAAAAACATAATTTTTATCGAACAGAAAATATATTTTCATGCAAGATTTTGAAACATATTATTTACTTTTAGATAATGTAAAAGTTCGTTTAATAAATTGATAAAAACCGGTTACTTGTATTATTCACATACAGAGTAATGAATCAAACAATAAATAAAAGGAGACATATTTTTAATAACACTGTAATTGCACATAAAATTTTCCATCACAATATTAATATTAATACTACAAGGTACGCGATACGGTTACACTATAACCGTTGTACACTTAACGTGAAAATATGATTGTACAATATGTACGTATTTTCATACCAAACGTACCAAAATATTCATAAGTATCATACCCACTTCCCGCTGCGACTGTACAAAATCTTTTACACAATATTGTAGTTAACTGTACAATGTACTGAGCATTATTTCAATTTATGTACATTCACCTACACAATTCATCCTTACATACAAACGGTAAAATCTAATGGCACACGCGTGTAGAATTTCAGCGTCGAATATTTGTAAAAACGCATAGTGTATGTTATTTGTATGCTATATTATGCTATGTGTTCCATGATATCGATGCCAATAGGTAACTATATACACTCAACTATTATATACACTATATTGATCCACGTTTTAAGATTCATAACATCTAGTACCCCAACTTTTAAGACACTTCAACTCTTAAGTTTACCAATCCTCACTCACCATACAAATTTTTCATATAAGGTAGCTTTTGAGCTAATTAAAAAATGTATACCAACTTGTTTTGACGTAAACAATAGCAATATGCTAGTAATTCATATCTAAGGATATATAAGGAAAAAGAGAAGCGATACTTTATGTGAACTGTTGGTCAAATAATTTTAGTCTTTATTACTATCGCTTTAGAAGTCTAACGTGTTTATATAAAGCCTATTGCAACTATTCTAAATATAGAATACGAAATATCGCTTCCCTGCAACCCTATTTGAAAACAAGCAGTCGAACCAGTTCTAATATATGTCTAGCTAATGACCATGACCGTGTCCATGACCATGACCATGGCCCATCATAGCGTAACCGTTGACCTGCGGCGCTCTGTTGTTGTTGTTGTTCTGACCATCTGCGTTGTTGTCGTTGTTGTTGTTACCGTTGCCATTGTTGTTTCTCGCTTCAAGTTGTTGTTGCCACATTGACGCGTAAAAACCGCCTTGTGCTAGTAGCATTTCGTGGCTGCAAATTTCGTTTTTATTATGTTACAATACTCATTTATTTTACTGTTTAAATTACAAGGTATTCAGGAATTTAAAGCTGTATTTTTAAAAAATGGCCGTAAAAAGAATCACGCCAATTGGTTGAATACCCACGGAAAAGTTACAAAAGATTTACAGTTACAAAACCAAAAAAACACAGTCCTATTGAGATATCGAGATATCCCTTCCTTTTTGGGTGCACGTAGGTTCAAAGGGGTAACAAATGGCTCGAAAATGTTTTGCCCGATTTTTATGAAAGTTTAAGTATTTTATATAGCTCGAATGTTTGCTGAGTCATAGTATTTTTAGAAAAAATATAACATATTATTTTCTTAAAATGGTGGTACTCACTTTCCTCTTTCAATGATTTCCCCATCTTTGAGCACAAGAATCTCATCTGCGTGAATTATAGTAGACAATCTGTGTGCTATTATTAACGTTGTGCGGTTGGCACAGACACGAGAGAGTGCCGCCTGTAATTATATATAATAAATAGCATACAATACTTATTGTATATAAATTATTTTATATACTAATAATTATTTAATAATCTGAAGAAGCACAATATAACAAAAGCTGTGGTTACATCACTTTAACTTTTCTATACCAACATTCCACCCGCTGTTTTCCACGATAAAAATTAGCAACGTGCCAAAAGAAAAACAACCACTTTCACGTTTATTTTATTTGTTAATATTCGTAAGGATTCGATTAAATTGACTCAAAATGTATCTCGTCCAAAAAAAAAAAATGTCAATAAATAAGAACAATAGGGTCACTCTTTACTCGATTTTAAATACAATCACTAAAGACATTAAAAGTGTCACCTGAATATTCCGCTCCGTGTTGGTGTCGAGAGCTGACGTGGCTTCGTCCAACAGCACGATGGCTGGATCTTTGAGCAATGTTCGCGCTATGGCTATTCTTTGCTTTTCACCACCACTCAAACGCAGACCACGTTCGCCGACCTGTAGGGGTTTTATTATTTTATAAATACTTATAGTTTTTTTTTAGGTATAATAAATAAATCGTGACTAATCTCGTCATATAATGTAGTTATATTTACTTCATTCATTATTCATATATTTTAGTAAATGTTCAATTCATTTATTATCATTGTATGCAAACCGTAATTTATCAAATTGAAAACATTACAACACGCGCGCCCTCTGTCGACGATGAGCCAGTGTTGCAAGCACACAAAAAATATAAAAAACGAGTCTGATACGGAACTATTTATTTTATAAATTCATATGCATCCCCCGTACGTATTAATGTATGAAATGAAATGTGCCACACAGATTCCCAATGCAGTGCAGCTAACTAGAAGCTGTTCTTATAATGTGCAAGGATTACTCCTACCGCGCTTCTATCAGCATACTTTGAAGTCTCAATCTTAAATTATAGATGGTTACCTGTGTATCATACGCATCAGGGAACGTAAGGATTCTGTCGTGGATGTCGGCATTCTTCGCCGCGGCTATGATGTCCGCTGACGAAGCGGTTAATCTCCCGTACTGGATATTGTATCTTAAAAGTGAACACATACTTTAATAAAAATAAATAGGAAATAATGTATATTTATTTTATAGTTCAAAACGTTTTCATTTCATACAAAAGAACAATGAAGAACCTCCACAACAACCCACTGACCCCTCAGCTATCCACTAACTTCACAACAACTCACTAACTCCACAACAATCCACTGACTCCCACCAACCCACTGACTCCAAAGCAACCCACTGACCCCACAGCAACCCACAGACCCCACAGCAGCCCACTGACGTCACGAGAACCCACTGACCGCACGGTATTGTTGAAGAGCACGGTGTCCTGCGGCACGACGCCGATGTTGGCGCGCAGCGAGGCCTGCGTGACGGTGCGCACGTCCTGCCCGTCCACCAGCACCGCGCCCTCGTTCACGTCGTAGAAGCGGAACAGCAGACGCATTATCGTCGACTTGCCGGCGCCGCTTGGACCCACCTGGGGATCATTTCGTTTTATAGCTAGAATTCACTTTTGAGTTACTAAGCTGAAAACATGGTACAATTTATTGTGTACGAACAGTTAATCGGGAAACCGATAGATGTGGATATAGCTTGGATGCATGCTTAAATAACTTGCGTAAAGGCAGTTTTTGAAGCTAGAAAGCATGGTACATTTCATTGTGGACGGACAGTTTAAAGTGAATCCGATGATGTGGGTATGTTATAGACTATTTTAACCGCACTGAATACGGATGCGGCGATATCTTTAAGAATTATTTGTAGATAAGTTTATTATGATTAAGATTTTGTGTGTACAATGGGACTGACAGAGTCAATGTCGTCTCAGTCCCTAAATAAAATAAATAATGTAAAAAGATACATATATTTGCAATAATTGACGGGTTATAGTTGATTCGTCGGCTCCGCTTGGAAATGGATAATATATGTCACGGTGAGATTGTAAAAACCGTTACATTATAATCTAACTCGCAAAATCTCAAGAAATTGTGGTGTGACACACTATCCAATAGTTACTAGATACATAGAATCTCGTGAGATAGTAATTCAACGGTCTTTACAATTTTATGGTAACATATAAAAATCTGGCCCGTATAGTCAAATCATATGAAAACTACGATCAATTATACTGTTTTATGAACAGGAACTTGAAATACCCAGGAACGTCCAACACATTCGCCACATAAACACTCACCAAGGCAACAGTAGAGCCAGGCGCGACCTTGAAACTGATGTTATTAAGAACCAATCTCTCCGGCCCATAGCCGAAGGACACGTGCTTGAACTCGATGCCCCCGCGCCGCACGAGCAGCTCCGGGGCGCCGAGCGCGTCCTTCACATCCGAGTCCACTCGCATCAGATCAAACATGTTCTCCATGTCTATGAAATTCTTCTGTATGGCCCTGTAAAGAACATTATTAGAAATACTATAGTCCTTAATTTTTTTATGATAAACTCGTTGCTGCCCGCAGCTTCGCCCACGCGGTCTTAAATAAATTTTCATCGTACAAACTTTCATCCCCAATTTTATCCCCTTGCCTACGTCATTTCATCTATCTGCATGTCAAATTTCAGCCCGATCCGTCCAGTGTTTTGGGCTGTGCGTTGATAGATCACTATGTCAGTCAATCAGTCAGCCACCTTTGAGTTTTATATGAGTTTTTATACATTCTTTAATTGGAATATAGTATAGATATTAATGAATGAGATTCATCGATTTGTATTATATGAAGTTCAAATAGCGACACTTTAAGTTAGCAGAAGTGAGTTAAATAACGTCGAGAAGTGGCCAAAATATTCAATATATAAAATATACCAACAGACGAAAAGTGTACAATCAACAATAAACCTCACCTGTAGTAAGTTCCGAACCAGTTCAATGGCACATACAACTGGACAATATAAGATGCGAACAGAACATAATCACCGACCGTCAACTCGTATGTACGTACAACCATGGACACCGCTAACAACGAGCCAGCAAGTAAACCTGCAAAAAGAAACATGTATGTATGTAATAATACTAAGCAATGATAATAATTCACACCCTGTTATGTGTGTTAATGTAATTATAGTTTAAATCGCATAAAAGTATTTTTTTATGTTAATGTTCTGCATTGTGTTGAGATTGTTCAAGGTAGCAACGATATCAATACTTCTTTCTGTATATCATCAATTTGCTTTGAGTTGTGAGGGCAACTAGAATAACTAAAATGTACCAAATTTATATATTTTATTAACCATTGGGAAACATAAGGAAAATTATTGTATACGTACCCTCGGTGGGTTGCGCATAACTTTCATCAACATATTATTGAATTTTTTTGCCATTATTCGTAATACATAGTATGCCATCTATATATCAATTAATTATATAATATATTTATATTAATCATTTGTACAAGTTGCATTATAGTTAAAATCACATATAAGTATTATTTTAAGTAATAGTCGGCAAACTGGTGGATCGTCTCACATCTGATGGTAAGCGACATCACCATTGTGAAGATTTTCATTAGTTAATAGTTAACAAATTAGGGTTACAATGTGATATCCAATTTTGAATCTTAACTCATCAAACTCGAATAACAACAAAAATTATCACAAGTCTATCCCCATTGTGAAGTATTCATTGATAATTTCAGCTCAGGTACAAAAGCATAATATAAGTATTCAATCTAAATAAATACGATGAAAATGCATTTTGCATTTATGCACTTATATTATAATAACGTTCTTTCCACGAGTAGATATAAATAGATGCTGTGCTTGAGTACAGACAGACAGACAGACTTTTACATTATAATATTTTATTCGTACGCCGGAATATAGATAGAAACAAGTAATAATAATATTGTATTCCAAACTTGTGGCAATTAATGGTGTCGTAAATATATTTTGGACGTTGTATAATATTCGCATTTAATTAAGATCATTGAATAAATTATACAGTACATTAAGTAAATTCGCAAAGTATATAAAAACAATAAAAAGAATAAGCAATTTTATGTGGAAAATCTTAGTATAAATTAAAAAAATAAATAAAAAAATTGAAGCGGTAAAGAAACGGGCCACATTTTAATGTATTTAAACGAAAAAAATCTAAATACTGCGAAACAAGTATTAAATGTTAAAACATTTATTAACAATACGATAATTAAATAGATTATAAAATAGACAGTTATTATGATGTTTGTAAACAAATATCTTAATCACAATATGTAATGGGAGTCGACTAATTGCATTGCAATAATTGTTAAGATAAATGGCAAATTAATTATGAGTTAATTTATCGACATACATATTTACTTTTTTACAAACTTACCAGTGCATATGATAATGTTCTGCATTGTGTTCAGAATGTTCAAGGTGAGCAACGATTTGAATTCTTCTTTCTGAAATGAATCAATTCGCTTTGAGTTGTGTCTAATTTACATATGTATTTTAACCATTGGGGAAGACAGGGAAATTGTTTTTGTTAAAATTTTATATATTCATTGTTATACATATAGTTTCTCTTATAAGGAACTAACCCTGGAAAGTTGTTATGTTAATAAGACACAACTCATTATTGACAATTTTTTTATTGCACGCATGACCTTGGTAGGTTTCGCATAACGTTAATCGATCAACTGTTCAAAATTATGGTCAGAATTTGCAATTCATAGAACGGCATATAACAGAATTAATACATATTTTTTTTATATTAAACGTTAGCTAACATCATCATTAAGGGATTTGTAATTTCATCATTAAGGGATTTGTAATTGTTGGCCGATTCTCACACCTATCCATATGGGATAGGCACACAAAATTTTATGAGAATCGATCTAGCCGTTTCGGAGGAGTGTGGTAACTAACATTGTGACACGAGAATTTTACATATAATATAGAGCTTTGTACAAGTAAAAAAAATAAAGTACCTGAAAATGTAAAATAGCATCCTTGTAAGAGACAACCTCATACGATTCGGCTCCATAGTACTTGACGGTTTCGTAATTCAGAAGGGAATCTACGGAACGCGCCTTTTGCTCATTGTCAGCTAGATTCATACGCCTTTGGAATTTCGTCCGCCACTCTGTTACCGCGATTGTCGCAACTGAAAATAAGCAGAGCGCAATTTATATATAAAAAAAAACTTAGCTGCGCCCCGCAGTTTCACCCGCGTAAATCTGTATCCCGTAAGAATATCGGGATAAAAAGTTGCCTATGTGTTATTCTAGTTGTCCAGCTATTGGTTCAGTAGTTTTTACGTGAAAGAGTAACAAACATAAACATACACATACACGTACAGCCATCCTCACAAATTTTCGCATATATAAAATTAGTAGGATAGAATAAAATAGATATAGAAAAAAGTGGAAGATTATAAAGACAGGATTCTGATTTCTGACATATTGACTGATTGGCCGCTGCGAATTGACGATATTATAACACACTAATTATTTTAAAAATTTGGTTATTTGGATACATTTTGTTCATATTATATTTTGTTCATATTATATAATTTGCGATTTTCATAATTACTGATGTTGCGACTTAAATGATTGCTAAAATTAAATTTTTATTCTTTAAAAAAACATATATTGCTATATTTGAATAATGTTGTGTAGATTTTATATTTTACTAAGCGTACTAAATTAGAACTACCTGAGCAGCAACTTACGTATATAAAGCAGCATAGTAGAGAAGACAATAACACCGAACCATACATTATACTGCGACACAAAGTACACCACGGCCACCAGAATGTCCACCAATGTGGGTGTTATAGAGAACAGAATATACGATAGCAGGTTGTCTATGGAATCCGTCCCTCTATCCATAACACGAAGAACTTCTCCCGTCTTCCGGGATAAGTGCCATTTGAGAGGCAAGTCGTGAAGGTGTCTGAATAACTCTAACTGAAACAAAGTTGCTGTTGTAAGTACATAGATGGTGTGTCGGTAGAAAGCTTCGGCAAACTTTCAATGCTAAGCCGATTCGGATGAGATTTGGTAAATAGATAGTTTGTGATCCGAGGAAAGGATAGTTCTAATACCGGAAATCCGACAAAATGGGTATATATGTATTTTCCTTTTACAGTGCGGGCGGAGTCAAAAAAAAACCTAGTTGAATGGATAATTAATTCTATATACTATTATTTATTTTTAAGTGCATAACGCAAAAGTTATCACTTATTTAAAAACCTGTTTTTAAAACAAAAATCTAAAAACACATTAAATATGTGACATATTTGACTAAACCTACGGAAAACTTAGTCAGAAAAAAATTATACTTCATAAATTCTTGTTATAATTCAACTCTTCGCGTCCCTCAAAAACCTACAGCACTGCTTTAACACTGTATCTTACCTGCAGCTCCCTAGTAGTGTACTGCTGTACCCTGATCCACAGAAACGAGCGGAGGTTGTTCAGGAAACCCATACCGCCAGTGCCGCCCCCTTGCAGGAACTTGAAGAGAACGTATATCACCACCAGGTCCCATCGAAACTCGAGGGGTGGTATTGATAAACTGTTCACTGGAAGAATTGCTCATTTGAATATTATGTTATGTACTAGTAAACTTTTTTTTGGCTTTTTTCTTAAGCAGACTAGATATTATAATCAGCCCATATATGTTCCCACTGCTGGGACACAGGCCTCCTATGAGGGTTCAGGCCATAATCCACCACGCTGGCCAAGTGCGGGTTGGCAGATGTCACACGTCGTCTAACTTTTGGTTCTTAGACATGCCGGTTTCCTCACGATGTTTTCCTTCACCGTTTTGAGCCGTGGTGATGTTACACATGCGCAGATAAATTGAAAAATCAATTCATTTCCTGCATGCTCGCCTGGTCTCGAATCCCGACTTATCGATTTTAAGTCCTCACCATTGCTTTTTATTAGATATAAAAAGTTCTTATATTGTGAACAGATACTTAAAACAATTAAAATTAAAGTATACTACCCAAAAGTCTCCCTACCATCGATAAATGATATATTATGTATTAGGAATTATAGAATTGCCGAAGTAACATACATACTTATAAGCAATAAGATCTTACTAAGCAGTAACTACGTAAAATAAAAAATAAAAATATACAATTGTAGCAGCCATATATATCACACATAGGCACAAAATTTTTTATTGAAAGTTTTGATTAAATAAACAGTAATAACTGTATCAATAAATAAATAAAAAAATTGTAACATAACACAATAGCCTAGGTCATCCCTTATTATAAATTAAATTTTCTAGTTTTTATTATTTATTTTGTACGACGGTTTGATACCACAATTGTCTAAGTGTGACCTAAATCCTGTTAAGTACGTGTAATGTTATACGGACTGTGAACCTACAGAAACACCACAAGCGCACTTTGCCGGTTATCATCATTAGTCCTAACAATTTTTTCCAATTGTTATCGTTTTCCTTATACATATCGTATAGTCGAATTAATTAGAACATATTTTAATGAAAAATTATTTCTTTTACACAAAGATTGTATTTGTATAAAAATAATGGTATTTATTATATTTATTTATTTTGCGCATTTTAATAAAAACATAATAAAAAATCTAAAATAATGTTGTTAATTTACTACTAATTTATAATAAAGATTACTGGTTTCGTTTCATTAAAACCGGAACCCAGACTGAGAGACAGGCTGGATTTAAACAGGCGTCTATATTAATAATAACTAAGATTGTTTTGGACACGTGTTTATTAACATAACATTATTAAATTTATTTTAAACGACGTTCTCAAAACCGACAGAGGGTTCTCCATAAGTCGCGTATTTCGTTTTACGTTTGATGGAGATTTGTTGTCATTTGACACCTTTTAATGTATTGTAGGTACTATTGTACTTATAGCCAAGCTAATTATTGAAGTCGTGAGCTTATGCCAACATTAATCTTAATTCTAAATATTACTAGCTGACCCGGCAAACGCTGTTCTGGCTTACTCTTATCATTTAGGGATATAAAAAATAGATGTTGGCCGATGACCTAACCATTATGCACACAAAATTCCATAAAAATCGGCCCAACCCTTTCGGAGGAGTACGGTAACTAACATTGGGACACGAGAATTATATATATTGAGATTTATTTTTCATCAATTCAAATTGTATGATGATACATATTCGTTGATTACTAAAGAAAGTTCATTGATTTACATACTCGTATTTCATATTACATAAGAAATGTCACATAATACACCAAGGTCACTGCTATTAAAACACTGCTATTTGAATATCAATATTTGCGATTTTTCTTGTATCTTAAAAAAAAGGCTCACATATATCGTTAATTAACTAATATTGCATTGTACTCTCGATATTAAGAAATCATTAATAATTTTTTTTTGTACATAATTGGGTTTATATCAAAGTATTTTTTGTATAAATTGAAGCTTTAAAACCTGTATAATTTTTATTTGTATAAATTTCAATTGTTGAATATTAAATAAAAATTATTATTGAATACTATTATTGAGTACTAATACATAGGAGATAAAAGGTAATAGGTATCTAAGCTATTCTTTTCTAAAACATGATTCATTATTAAGCTACAAAAGTTTAAAATGCATTTTTCATATATATCGAGGAGATAAGTATTGGATACAATGGCGGGCTCCTTAATAACCAAATGAATAAGACAAGAAAACTCACTACAGTTTAACACATAGTTTAATTAAGTTTAGTATGTCGAAAATTACCGTATCAATTAATCCAGTAACTAAATATAGGTACGAGAAATCACATTTGATTTCACCACTATCTTAATATCATCTGAAATTCCTAAGTGATTACAACTAAAATTCCTTAAATGAAGTCAACTCGAAATTATGCCATTTCCACTTCCAGAAAAGGATCGATACTGCCAACACACAGAAAAAAAGTATTCACCACGTTCCACAGTATCAATCCGCGTGGCAAACACGTTTCTCTCCCGTCTGTGAAGGTCATAACAGTTTTGATAAAAACGATTTTTTTTTTGTTTTTGCTATGTTAGCCAATTCTTTTTTACTACGCGAACGTCGAATGATATACCTGACCCCGACTATTCCTAACGTACAAGCACTAAGATAAATTATTAACGTTACGATAACGCGATAACCCCTTGCTATTTTACGAAGTACCTATGTAAACAACGGACCTACGAAAATAATTATATCTCTATAGATATCCGAGGTGCGTGTATCGGATGAATATACGCAAGTGGACAAAATATTTTGCATTATATTATTATATAGTATAGGTAAATTTACCTAGGGTATAAAGAACAAATTAAACATCGCATTGTTTAGATTTTAGATAATGGATACAGTTTTATAAATGATACAATAGAGATTATCTTTGGCAATCTATAAATTTACATAAATACAAAAGGGTTCGGTTAAAAAAAATGAACTATTGAAGAATTGCTCACCTATAACTAAGAAAAAATCATATCATAAGGCCGTAGCCGCACCTTAGCACTCGGCGACCCATGATCCCACCCCAGCAATCCCTCTTCTACTATTCTTTCGGGCATCCCATGACTTAAGTAAGTTTGAAAGATCAAATCCCACCTCATGAGCGAATTCTTCCATACTTAATTTTTTAAATAGGTATTCTAGTGCTGTAAAACTAAAAACTAATACTCACCGATAAGTTTGTTATAGATGGGAACGTATAAATTGATGACTCTTCCAGCAATCAGGGCCAAAATGCATATAAGCACGTAGATTTGTAAGCATAGACTCTTCTTTGGCCAAAGGAAAGGTATTAATGTTCGTAACTTGCTAAAAACGTTCCGAAACGTTGATCTATTTTCTTCCTGTGAAGGGATTACTTGTCTATTACATACAATTTTGTATGAGACATTGCAATAATCATTTGCTAGCTATTAAAATAACTAAGGAGTTTTATATATATAATAGATTTTAATTAACTATATTATTAATAAAAATCCAAATATTTTTTTTAATATTAATCGTATGGCGGTACTACTACTATTTTAGAACATATTATTGAATCACTACCTGTAGTTCCGGATAAAGTATTAACATTGTCAAGATGCACTTTAAAATAAACTAAAAATATGATCGAATCGTAGAAACAACTTATTTTATGGAATACCTTTTTGAATAAATATTTTTGAGATGGTATGGAACCATAATAATTTTGATATGGACATGACATCTTAAAACTAGATAAATAAAATAAATATACAAAAATTCTAATGTATACTATGACATTGTCATAGCAGTTAGGTCAAAATCTTCTAAAATAATTTGATGTCAATATGTAAAAAGCAAATAGACATAGTTAACAAAAATAGAATATACGTAAAATATTTTATTGGTCCTATTTTAAGTTGTAAGTAAAAAAAAAAACAATTTTAAATTATTTTGTTTACGTTATTATTGTTGCTATCTACGTCATAGTAATTAATTCAAAAATCTATTAACCAATAAATAATTCTTTTAAAATATTTTCTTACCCTTGGGAGTAAATTCCTTCTATTACTATCTTCCCCTTCAAGATATTCGAACTGGTGCATAATACCAGGTGCCTTCATCCCCAATATAAATATGATCATACAAGACACATATCTCCCAACAAATAATGCCATTTCCAAGCGGTCTTGGAGACTGAAATTACAAATCACTAAAATGTAGAGAAATTATATATTACCTCACACTATATCATAATATCGTTGTACATACTTCTTTAGATGCCACCACCATCCTTCCTTATTAAGATTTAAGAACGATAAGTTCTCAGACACGAATACCATAGCCCAAAATACGAGCAAAACGAATCCATGTCCTCGCGGTGGCACTGAAGGCAATAAAAATCGCCTCTCAAGCGTAGCCAAGTACGCTGACAGCGGAAAAACTATGAGATTCCCCACTAACGCTACGATCTGAAAGATTGATGATGCTTAAATTGGGATTTATTATCTTAGACAAAAGTTGGTTTTCGGATAATCAGTCTTGTAAGAGAATATATATCAAGAAAACTTATCAGTTTATAAATTAATATTTGAAAAATCAAATCAGTACTTGTTTAGGCTAACCTAAAATTGGTTTTATGTGTTAGATAGGTTGCGTTTAGCGGTTAATACAAAATGTATTAAATATAAGAAGATTTTTTCTATAAAGGATAAGACAATTGTAAAATTTGGCAATAGACCTGTTTTAATGATAATTCAAAGTCAAAATTATTTATTTCGATTTAAACCCCAAAGGAGCACTCACGAACAAAACAATAATATATTAAAAACATAACTTAAAAATTATAATAACATAAAAATAAATAGAAAACAAATCTCAATTAATTATTACAATTTCCATTCATAATTCGCATTACTAAATAAGTTTATAGTAGGCTTTAGAAATGAGAGTACGTATTATTAATCTAAAATATTCTAGTATCTATTATTAATCGAAGTTATTTAACTATGTAGAAATGTCTAGCAAAAAAAAACAAGAGATAAAAAATAAAGTAAACCTCCGTATCGCGATATTAATACGGGTAGAATATAAATACGTTAAAATTCTTGATCAAATGTATGTGCACTGTAAAATGCCAAGGTAATCAAGTTATTTATTCCTTATGTTGTTGTATTACATAGTAAACGATTTTGTTCGTATTTTATTATGTACAAAAAGCTTTTACTAGTGATATTTTAATTTTTTATTTTTAAAGAGTTAATCATAACGTATAATAGGTATAACGTATTGTAAATAATGATTGCAATGAATGGTGTAAGTAATTTCTAAAGATATTTCTCCTATACTATAATTTGTGCAGAGAATTAAAAACGTTATAATAAATCATAAATGAAAAATATACAATCGATGTAGTTATGGAAATATTAACTATTCAACCACACATAAGTGACGAAGAAATAGATCATTAAGAAAATATAAGCAGGTTCCATTTGAATATTCACTACTTGTAGCCCGGTTTCGCGCGCCATTTCGACATACCCGCCAACTTGTAGTATCGTAAATTATTCCGGCATAGTGGCGCGTGCTATAGTTTATTGCTCTTACAAATAAATCGTACTGGGCCGTAATAATGCATGCTTTTTATCTTTTAAGGCAGCTTCTATTAAGATATCCAGGCTCTGTCCAAGTTTTATAAATTATTTTTTATTATTATATCATATCCAAGCAGAAACGAATCCAACCAACCAATAATCATTAAAATTCGAAAAGCCATTCTTGAATTATAAGCAGGAGAATAATAATTTCTTTTAAATATAGCTAAATATTATTTTGTGTTTTATTTTTTGTGTATAGTTTAAGAAATTAAATACCAACATCTCCGTCAGCACGCTCTGTATAAAGTGTTCGAAAGGTAGTTTTAAATAATATAATGAATATATCACCTTTAAAATCCATCAAGCACCCTTTAATTTCTATATATAGGTAGATACTTCCACAAGTAATGAGATGTGTATAAGTATAGCTTATACTGAATCATCACATATCAATATGTTATAGTAACACAAACCTTATCTAATATTATTGTATATTTATTATACACATAATAGTTAAATGTAGTTACATAATCTTAATAATGATGTAACTGCAAATAGTAAACTATATGACATGCACTATATTAAAAAAAGTTTAATATATCTTGTTTTATGCTAACTTATAATAAGTACATACCATATATCCATAGATATGTCCTCCCTTAAACAAAAAGGCCTGTAGCAGAAACCTTGTTACAGCTAGTGCTGGCACAAATAATGTGAAAAACAATTGCACTAGAAACAATTTTGATGACCTGACATCCATAACTTCTGTAGCATAGCTGCAAAAAAATAGTATATCTTCAAATATTAAGTTATGAGACAAAATTTTGATTGATTCAATTTATAATATAAATAAAAAATATCTAAATTTTTATAAAAAATACCTAAGCAAATATTATTAAGGAACCATTTGTGTTTTGGTATGTATGATTGTAAAGAGTGTAAACAAAAACTACTGGACCATTTTCAAAAATTCTTTTGCTATTAGAAAGCTGCATCTTCACTGGCTCTATTTTATATTATCTCTATTAGTTTTTATGTGGTTATATAGTAGTAAATAAACAAACTATTCATAGTAGACTGACACAAAAAAAGTTTAATTATTTATTTATTTAAAAACTTTATTGTGCTGCCACCATAAAATACAAAAAAGAAAACTTACTATGAGAAGATACAGCACAGAAGGTGGTCTTATCATTTATGAGTTATCCCTATCAGGCTCTACTAAATAGGGGGTAGGTTTTTACTTGTATAGATTAATTTTAAAAATTAATATCATAATAAAATAATATAGACACACAAGTGTTAAATATTATTATAAGTCATAGTTAGCTCACATAAAAATGAGAAATTTAAAAGCTGTCATATTAGTTAGAGAAATATCATGATATAGAACATAATATACAAAGTTGATTGTAAGATTTAAATAATGACATCGCACAAGGCTTTTAAAATTTTCAGTTGGCAATTCGAATTCATTATACATTCAAATATTTTGTTCAAGGTCATATGCATATAAAACTTTTAAGTGGGTATACTTAATTAAAATTACCTTAGAAAAAATTAATATTTGTTAAATACATAATACACTACAATATACAATTATTTAATTTCTAATTCTTGCGAAACAGTTATCATACTTATTACCACCCTATGTACATATAAATATTTTGTTATGATAACATTAAACTCACACTTGTATGATACTATTCAATCAAGATATCAAAACTCCTGAATCATCTATATGTTTGCAACACATTAGACAATGAAATTAATTTTTCTGCTATAATGGTACAAAATTACAAGAAATTGTTTTGGCCTACTTCAATTACTATGATTTTTTATTTTTAATTTAGGATACATATTATAGATAAATCAAGAGAACCATTGTTAGAAACTTTAAAATCTATTAATAGGTTCATCTGTGAAGAACACTTAAAACTTAAAATACATGCAAACATGAAAATTATGATATCAACATGCACTTAGGTATACATACCGATTATACATAATAATTTGAATAACACCAAATATGAGAAGAAACACTCCTATAAAGGCTGCACTGGCTGTTTCCATAAAACATTGTGAAATCCCATGGTCCACCCATATCTCACCCAATGTAACGTTCGGTGGACAATACTCCATTTGTAAGTCTACAATAGTCATTATATCATTTCCATTAAAAAACAATATTTATTATGTAGGTAGCTCTTTAACGAAAATTAAACAACAACGTGCCCTGACAACTGTTCACTGAATAAAGATTTGTAAAGTTGAATATATAAAAAACTTCTTTATAACCGGCAAGAATGTAATTCTTCCTTTTACATAAAAATTTATTTGAACGACGAAGACGCAAAAAAAATAGTTGCACACATTAATACGAATTCAATATATTTTTATATCACTTCTGAGATTGACATAAGTAAATACCTTATCGAAAATCCTTAATCACGCTCTGTACCGTATAAATAATACATGTGTGTAGATTCTGCAAATTATAAATTATAAAATGTTCATTCAAATTAAATTTACATCTGAGAATGACACTAACGACAAATGTCTTTGTCATATTTCTCACATGTCATCGGTATAAATTAATTTGATTTGTCATTTTCTGTCATACTTAGTATACCATTCATGATAAGACTTTTCTAACAAAGAAAGTAGTATGCCCTAATACACCGTTACCGTTACCGTTGTCGAAGTTTACTAATAAACATGGTACGTACAAAAAGCACACGTAGTATATTTTCACAAACGTTGTGTTACATGTGTACAATTTATTTATAACTTGCATTTTAAAAAATTCAAGAAAATCACTTTGAATCTCTCACTAAGTCACAAATTGGAATTTCTCGAATTTCTAGTTATATTTTTGGATACTAAGGTATTACAGCATCTTCGGGCTTAATGTAATACAAGCCCAGAAAATACTCATGTTGCAAAGTGACAATCCTTTAAGAGCTCAGAATTTCAGTCAAACTCCCGTGTGTCTAACTCCATGGTTAGGCCCCCAATAACCGAAATAATTCAAGAGAGTTAAATTTACAGCGAAACATTGAGTTAATAACAATTTGACATTTTTTCGGTCTGTTGACGTAGTAAGAAAGTCTAACCAAGAATGTAGGCTTATCATCAACATTCAGGTACAGATAATGTAATATTATTCAGGCAAGCAATAAACTAGAGACGCTGAAATAAATTCTTATATAGGAATCTGTGATGTCGTACCCAAGTGATGTCAGTTCTGAGATCACAGCATAGCCAACAGATTTCAGATCAAAGAGTAGTCTATTACTTCAGATACCTTAGAACTACCGATTCGAGGCAAAGTACTACCGTGTACCGAACGGTAGTAGATGTGAATTTATTTCGATAGACTGATGGCTTTGTAAAATCGTAATTTTATGATCTACTCGTGAATTAGCTTTAACTTCATATTTCTACAATTATGTCCGACAAATGCTGTTTCTGTTGTACTAATGTACAGTTTATATTACTTCAATAATGAAAATGTGTCACCGCTCATCAACAAATGGTGTTATAGCAGAGTGTTCAGTCGTCATGTAAAGGAGGTTAGGACTTTCAATTGAAAATTAAGTGGTAGCTAGGCTTTTGTGGAGTGTTTGTGTAGTGAAGAAGTGATATTATCTGGTGAAGGTGATAATTCAGACTCAAAATGGCGGATCTCGAGGCTGTGCTGGCCGACGTCAGCTACTTGATGGCAATGGAGAAGTCAAAATGCACCCCTGCAGCTAGAGCCAGCAAAAAGATTGTATTACCAGACCCGAGGTAATGTCTCTAGATAAGTTGTCTTGTCAGTGACAGAAGTAGGCTTGTATGCATTAGACAACTCCGACTTGTTTACATATTTTGCGTAATTTAGATCCCTAACTTTTACCTCATTTTGACTATTCAGAACCTCTCGATATCAAAACATTATGCTGAAATGTTTTGAATAAAGTTTATTTAACTATTGAATATTAAGGTACTAATTCCAGTAGTTGTGCTAATTCATATTTTATCATACTGAAATATAATGCAGATTGGAAAGAAACAGAATTTGAAATATTTATTACTTAATTATTTTAATTATTTTCCACCATCTTCAAATAATTGACTGTATTTTTATGTTTGTCACTGATAACTTTTTACAGGGTAAATTGATTTTTCTTTTTTTTTAAACTGCTACCACCTCCCATATGCGATTTTGGTCTAGTTTTGAGCTTTGTCAATTGATTTGTTTTTATTTTTTTTTTAAATAGTTATAAATTGTTTTTGAACATTATTAGCCAAGAGCTGCTTTCTGGCCAAAAGTTTTTATATATCAACTGATATATAAAAACTTTTTATACTCATAATTCATTTTCAATAAATAACTATACCCACAACCAAACTCAAAAATTGTCTGGAACTAAACTCTACTTATGTGTGTGTCTATTAGGCACAGTTTTTTTTCTAATTTGTGTAATATAGTAAACTGAACATTACTACCACTAGTTAAGATGTTCATTTGAATGAATGTTTGATACAATGCCCCTAGGTAATTTTTCTTGTCTAGTTTATTTGTATAGTGCATCAATGATATTACTGCCTAAATTCACTCACTTGTGAATTGAAGTAAATTCACTTCATATTATGTAAATTTTAAGTAGTGCTTTATTGTAAATTTTAGAATTGCAATATGATTTCTTACTTAATGATGTCTTGAAGTAAATATAAAATTTTTGTTTACTCCTATAGTATTTACAACTTATTAAAAGGTTTTTGTGTGTTTTTGCAATTTAATAAAATAAAATGTAAGTAATTATCATGCTTTGACAAATAAAGCTAAGTAGAATTAGGATCTCTAAGAAGATAGCAGGTCTAATTTAATAAAAAAATAATAATTTGTTACTAAATGCTGCTAATCATTTACCAAAATGACGATTTAATTTGGTTGCTCCAGCCGATCAGTTCAAATCGTGAAATATACTATAAAAAGGTAGCAGGGTAATCCTTTACACTCCATAAATGATAGAAGATTAAGTGTATCATTTCTTGCTGTAACTTAGATAAAGTTAAGCATGTCGGAAAATTTGAAAAAGTTTTTTTATTTTTTTATTTTCTAAACTGGGTTTTCCTAGTATCAAATTAATTACTAGATAGTATCAAGTTAGATTGGTTCTCTATTATATTGCTGATTTTTTGGAAATGTCCCAGACACTCCCAGTGAGTAACAAAACAAAGCCATCTTAGGAAAATCCAGTTAAAAGAAACAACAAACCATCCAGTTAAAAGTTAACAGGGAAAAATTAAAACCATCAAAAATGTTTGGATTGGTTCCCAATATCTTGTTATGTATATATTATCTGTGGGAGAGTGTCTGACTACTCTCCGAGTCATAAAAAAAATAAAACATCTTTTTTCAAGTCTAAGATAAACCAGTATCATTATACATAGAAAAAAAAAAATCAAAAAATCAAATCTCAGCCTTATCATAATACTTAAAATGTTACAACCAATGGTGGCTTTAATTTTCGTTTCAGAAGGAGGTATAGATATAAATGTTTTAAATGCCTAACTCCACACCTTTAGGGTAAACTAAAGGAGGCTGTTTATTGTATAACAAGAATCACCTACATTTCTTAGAAAGAATGTCAAGGTGCAAAATTACGAGAAGTAATAAAGGTTTTTGTATCCTTCACGTCATCGTAATTTTAGAATTCCCGTAAAGCAAACTTTCGTTTTTCCTTTTATATAAATTCATACGAATTGATATTCGTCTTCGAATTGTTTACTAGTTTCGTAGATTATCATGCTCCGAAAAAGTAATTCAGAAGTATAAGCAAGATTTAGTTTAGCCATATAAGAATATGAATTGTATTTAAGTAAACAAAACTATAAAACATTTCGACCCGCGCTTTTATGTTCCTCGTATTATATGGTTTTTTGTATTTTATGCTAAGATTGATAGTAGAAAATAATCCTGTTTTTTTGTTGCAGTGTACGAAGTGTAATGCATAAATATATGGAAAAGAAGAATGAAGTAAATTTTGACAAAATATTTAATCAAGTTTTAGGTGAGTTCTACACTTATTAGTAACAACTGGAATTACTTGATGATTGCATTAAATTGCAACTGTATACTTTAGAGATTTTTATTGCTAAGATAAGAACCTGATTACATTATTTTTATCACATGAACAATCAGTACTAGGTATTTTTAATCAGCGATATGTTGCTCAAGCCTTCTGAATGCATGTTCTGATTATTAATTTATTTATAAAGAGCTTGTATTCAATTTTTAATTACGATAAATATTTGTACTATTTTTATAAATTTTTGATATTGTTGTGGTGCATTTACAGTCTTGTGAATGGCGAGGCGAATACGGAACGCGCATTTGAAAACCGTACACTCGCTATACCCTTGACTTACCACTCGTGTACCCTCTCGCATATTGGAAATTTAACGAAAATAGTTATCATACAATGACATGGGACCATAGATTTACTATTAAAATTCTAGGTGTGATAATACTCGTAGATCGTCTTTTACTTGTCTCTACATTGTGTTATTGTTTAGAAATATGAAATAATAATCCCAAAGCTTACAATCAATATCACCCAAAATAAGTGAATAGCCTTTTTCATTCAACAGTGTATCACCGAAAATGTCAGCGAACGATTTTGAAATTATTCTCTACGTAATAATAACGTTATAAAACAAAGAAGTTAGACCTTATTTCGATATGTTTTGTATACATTTAAATTTTGTATATTTTAAAGTTTCAACAAACAGGTTAATTGATGAATTTGGAATGATTCCTAATGTTTAACGTTACATTCTAGCTCATATATAAACTGCTGACTGATCAGATTTAAAAAATCTACTTTAAAAGCTGTATTATCGCCGATTGCTACAGATAATTTGAATTATTCTCCTGGGTATATATATAAAAGAAGTCATGTTCGTTGCACCACTTATAATTCAAGTACGGCTGATCGGATTTAAATGATTAAGATCGCAACTCAAGCATCTTGATAACGAATTATCCTTATACATAACGCCTGTTAAAAATTTGAACATAACCCAGTGGATACGAAGCATCTAGTATTTAATACAAATAAAACTGTAAAATTAACATACAACGTGTAGTTACTAACAAAAATATGATAATTGCTTTATAAATTACTAGCTTTTCGCCCCGGCTTCGCCCGCGGTACTGCATATGTAGCCTTAATATCACTCAGTGAAATCGCAGCTTTCTAATGGTAAAGTAATTTTTGTCCATTCAGTCATTTGGTTTTTGCGTGAAATCGTTACAAACATACATAAATACAAATGCTCCTTCTTTACAATATTAGTGAAGATATCCACCATGGTGTATGTTTAGAAATATTTGACACTCTTCAAAAGTTCAACCTCAAATAAAGTTTAAAGTTGGCCTCAAATAAAATAAAGATAGGAAGCGTAATTTTTGTTTAGCTCTCTTCTTATTAATTAATTATTTGTCTGTCAACTTTTATACTTTGTACTGTACTGTTTTTATTTTATTAATGCGTGTGCGAGGGTTTTGTCACTACAGAAATAATCAGGTTATGCGCTTATTCAATATACTCTACGTCAGTTGCTTTTAGTCAATATTTACTGAGCTCCCCTTCAAATAGAGAACTTAAAATAACTGTTTGAGTAATGACCTAAGTGCGATTAACACGAGCACCGAGAACAATGCTGTGAAAATTAAAATGGTGACAAACAGCTATGTTATAGATGTAAAATGATGTCACTAATAAAAAACTACGTAAATTGGTACATATTTTATTTCCTGTTAACATTCATATATAACCAGACCATTTCTGAACATTGAATATTTTTACAAAACATAATTACATATTATGTGGAGGTTTTATAAACTCTATAAACAATAGTTAGTTAAATTGTTTTCTTTTTGTATATGGGCACATTCTGACTAAATTTTCTATGATGATATATCAATATTAGGGTAAACTTTTAAGCTATATTTAATTTGAAAAAAAAAAATAATGACTGGTTATCCATATATCTATATTCAATGACCTTATGTATCAGATGAGGTATCATTGGATTGGTCTTTTTTTCAATAAATTGTTGACAAGATATACGCATCATAATATGTAAAAAAATGTTATGCTGCTTTCTGGTTCAAATATCCACGATATACAATATTTCTTATGTAGTGGGTAGTTAATAATATATGAATAAACTGCGTAGTTTATTTTTTTGTTGATACATTATCTGATGTATTTTATTACGTGTATGTACTATTAGATTGAGTTCAACTAACATAATATTTAAACTCTGTAATATTATATGTATATATATATTATATTTACAGAATATTAAAAATATGTCCATTAAGTTGTGTAATATATTGTGTAATATACTGTATTGTGGGAGTCGAGCACGCTTCAGCACGAATTGGGCCAGCTCGCATCGGTACGTACCACACCCCCACAGAAAACCGGCGTGATATAGTGGAATGCCACTGTGTTTTGTACGGTGAGTTGGGGAGCCGGAGGCCCGTTTCCTTTCCCTCACCCGTCCCAGTCCGTTCTTCTTTCCAGTTGTTAATCCTTTCCTTTTCTCTTACCCTTTGCGAATGCATGTTCATGGACGGTGGTGATCGCGTACCATCAGGCGATGACATAACTAACATAAAATTACGCTATGACATAAAAAAAAGAATATAAAAAAATTTATGAAGTAAGCTTATTTGTATCGTATGATCCAAAAAACAAATTTTCTCAATTTCTAACAAACAACATGCATATACAGAACACAAATAATAGCAATAATAAATAAGTACCTACCTAGAGTAGGAATATCAAATATCCTTCTGATCTATATTTCATATGGTTTCATTTATTGCATTGATATAAAAAATGAAGCAAAAGAAACTTGTTATTTTCACGATCTTGAAACGTCAAAATAAACGAAAGACAGGTTACTTCCAGAAGTGTTGATTCTAAATTGCAAAAGTCCCGCTGAAAAGACGGTAAATGTTTACTCGAATACATAATTTTAGGTCTTCTTTTTAAGACTTAACGATCTATTTAACTAAAAGAAAACGCGTTTGTTGTGGGTGTAGTGCCTTTTGTGTGATATGCAATATTTTTAAAAGTAGCTGTAGTTTGGCGTCTATCATTAATTTTTAATATTGGCGCTAATCCCCTGTGTGTCGTGTGATGTAATCTACGTAAGTAATATGTTCTTTGTGAAGCGCCCTCTTTGAGTGGGTTCTCTTCATATTTTGAGCAAAGGTTTTGAGTCGTCTTTATTACTAAACCACTTAGTTCATGACCCGTTGAAATATCAGCGGGAACTAGCTGAAAGTAGCTCCTCTGGGATAATGGCTATAAGTCTGCAAAATTTAACTCAAACTTACGCTTTATTATGACTTTCATAACAAGATTTTCTCGTTGAAAGTTTACAAAAGTTGTCTCATACGTGATTTTTTCTAATGGATGTGCATATTCATATCATTGCTTTTAAATTGATTTTATTTATAAATAGAAGATTTGCTTTTAAGAGTAGGGTTTTCATCATCTCTTGATATGAAAAGCATTAAAAATAGTTGTGACTTTAAAAAACTGTAATTATATGAAAACCGTACATTCTTAAATGCAAGATTATATTTGAGAACTCCACAAAAAGCTTTTAACCTGAAAATACCAAACAAGGTACGTTAAAAATAATAAGAAGTCGTTGCAATAAACACTATTAAGGCGACTGATAGTCTATTTGAGTTTGTGACAGACTTATATTAGCAGTGGAGTTGGTACTCTAGGGCGAGTTACAAACGCAATTTACGGCCCCACTTCCACTTGCAGTAAATAACTTTATCGAGGGCCGTTCTATAAGCTGTGTTATGAATGTTTTTTGCTTTACCAATGATGTATTTATTGGCGTGTCCAGCAAGCCAATTATGTGACATTGGCTAGGAAAAGTTAAATTTCTTAAAAGGCTGGATAAGGATTGACTATTGAACCTCCACTCCAAAAATTTAAATAAAAATGCATTCTAATCACTATAACCATCTAAAAATATATAAATATGTATTGATTTGTAAATATAAAACTTTTTCGTTAAGTTTCTTGAAGTTTTTGTGTTTAAATAAAAAATACTGTATAAGAACATCGCGTTATTTCGCGAAAATCTCTCCAAGAAATTATTTGATCCTTTACATTATGTTAATCACAAATTTCATATGTACAATCTTAATCTTAATGTGTTAAAACCCCTTTTATCATACTGTTCCTAGTTATTAAAATAAGTGTGGTCTTATGTGAAATTAATGTAGCCATTTATTATGAGCTACCGTGTTCTAAAATTTTCTTTCGTAATTGAGTTAAACGAAAGCTAAACAGTTTATTTTTTATATATAATATAATTTGAATAAAAAAAAAATAATGGATAGTATCGTATCTAATATTTAAAACTCGAATTAGGAGCAAAGATATTAGAAACAAGTTGAAATTTATTAGGCTTCATTGCTGGCAACATCTCTTAGTGTTGCATAATAGTACTTAAGTGGAATACTGCGCGAGTTCTAGAAAACGTTTAATATTTGAATCGAAGAATTCACCAAAGATATTTTCAATAATTGGGTTGCATCAAATTCTCGTAAATTATATGAATCATTAAGAAATCTAACTTACACGGTCTTCAATAATTAAGTTCGCTGGAAAAATATTATTCTTGTAACTAATTCATATCTAATTGTTTTAGGTTACTTATTATTTAAGGAATTCTGCGAACAAACGTCAGAAGAACCAGTGCCACAGTTAAAGTTTTACGAAGAGGTATGTTTATGTCATACACTACCCTATTTTTAATTTCAAGCACAAATATTGAGAAATTAATGTAATGAAATTGTTGCAGATTAAATTATTTGAAAAGCAAGAATGTGTCGAAGAGAGGCGGCGGATCGCGAGGGATATTTATGATAATTTTATTATGAAAGAACTCTTAGCTCATTCCCATGTAAGGATATTATTTGAATTAATTATACAAGTGTAGGACTTCCAAATTAGCTTTGAATAGCTTCGCGAGACACGTATTATCAGGAAAATCAATATTTATAAGCACTTATTTATTTACTTAAATGGCATTTTCTTCTTCCTTTATAATGTGGTATATGTTGGTAAAAATCATAAATATCCAGTATATGTTGGAGTAGTCAATAGAAACACATATATTTAATGTGATAGAGAATGTCGTAAATTTTTGTTATAATTTAGAAAATTTGACACGAGCAAACTTCATTAAATAGCAGTCAAAATTTCCATTACCATCGAAGCTAACGCTGTATGAGTTTCTTTAAGTACACACTTTTGGCGTCGTTCCAAAAGAGTGCCTCTTCACAATCGTTCCTAATCGAACGTGGATTTAATATCATTTAGACTATTACAATGGTAATCCCCAATGTTCTCGTGCTATAAAATTATCACAACGGCAATCACAAGACTTTATTGAGCACAATTAAAATGCGTTCCTCAATAACCGTTGTTAGAGTATGTATATTGTATAATATGCTTCTTCATTGATGCATTTAAGAGAGCATTGTTTATCGTACTCTATTTAACGAGCAATTTTTCATTTAGGTTTCGACGAAAGTAAATCTGGTATAAGTCACCGATATGCTTTAAGACGTGATCAAATACAAATTTATGGCGATATAATTTTAAATAAAGCAACAATAATTTATATAACAATACATTTTGTCTTTGTGTACTTGACTGGTGTTTGCTGTTTTTCAACACAAGCAGATAAAATACGTCTATAAATTCCCTTCGACGCGACCTAATTCCGCTTAAAGATTGCGTTAAAAGTTCGTATCTCCTTGGTGAATAAATTGAAGAATTCAAACGGCTTTTTCAATTTGATGGGAATTGTTTCCTATCCGACGCGTAGACTATCTACTTATCTGACGGAGCTGTATCAGCGAAGCTATTTAACGATTTAATGTAAATAAGGCGACACTCTTTTAAGCCTTAGCTTATGAGAATAGAAATGATAATTATTAAAACGCGTGTCGAAACCAGGCTGCTAAATATACAAACCGCAACGTCCGTTTTGTTGATTTTCATATTTCAATTGTTTATTTAATTCCAGGATTATTCTAAAGAGTGTGTAGCGCATGTACAGAAATATCTAATGAAACACGAAGTACCACCGAATCTCTTTGAGGTAAATGTCTGTATAGCGGTATTTTGACCCTCGTGAGCTTATATGTATTCTAATATTTTATTCATGTTTTAGCCGTACATTGAAGAGATTTTTCAACATTTAAGAGGGGAGCCTTTTAAGAATTTTCTAGAAAGGTGGGTTTATAACGAGTTTGTGCTACGTTTATATTAAAGTTAATTTATAATTGAAAAGAGACTGACTGTTTATTCTTTCTTATAGCGATAAGTACACGAGATTTTGCCAATGGAAAAATTTAGAATTGAACATACAGTTAACAATGAATGACTTTAGTGTCCATCGTATTATCGGACGAGGAGGCTTCGGCGAAGTGAGTATAAATACAATTATCCGTTATTGAATTTAAGTACACGACACACGTGCCGTGTTTATTTAGAAACCTGGTAGACATTTTGCAGTCATGTGATGTGTGACATTCTTTGTTAA
>NC_052113.1:5670509-5689439 GCF_012273895.1 Zerene cesonia | reverse complement strand
CACGACACACGTGCCGTGTTTATTTAGAAACCTGGTAGACATTTTGCAGTCATGTGATGTGTGACATTCTTTGTTAAACGATAAGTAAAAACATAAATACAAGATTTGACTTACAGTCCGGTCAAAATAGACATTTAAAATAACAAAAAACGCCGGTGAGCCCCCACCCCCGTTCCCCACACACAATAAAGTTAAAATCATAACAACCCGTCGTTTTTGCGTCGAGAGAACAACATTAAGAAAGGATATAGACCTAGTACATTTCATAAATATATCTATATTAAATGTCTAATTAGGCTTTAACGCGTAATAGACAGCTGAACAAGTATTTGGCACAGAAAATACAAAATATGCAACAATACAATACAACAAGAAAGAATTACCTATTTTCCATAAGGAATAATTTTTGAAAAGCGAAGATCGAAACATAATTTTCTCAGGTGCAAATAACAAATGGTAACAAAAAGTTGTCACGAATTTAAACTAAAATCCACATTCAGGTATATGGATGCAGGAAGGCGGACACGGGGAAGATGTACGCCATGAAGTGTTTGGACAAGAAACGCATCAAGATGAAGCAAGGCGAGACGCTCGCACTCAACGAGCGGATCATGCTCTCTCTAGTCAGTACGGGGGTAAGTTCAGAATGTTTTATAGTTCAAATTAATTGATACTAATGTATTTATATATATCAATGGGGAAAGAATTCATGTTTCGTTTATAGTGACGTTTAAAATGTTAACTTCGAACTATGTAAGAATTGTGCTGCCACTGCTTAATACAATATAGTAGTGCATATTTTTCCTCCACGTATTGAGATGATATCCTTTATCGTTTCTCTCGTATCATAATTAAGGTGCCTGTAAAGCATATGGAAACATTACGCACATACATGTTATAAAATAGTTTTACTCACGGGTAACTAAAATGTGCCTAAATAATGGTGTATTTAAATTTTAGAATTCTTTTATTTATTTGCTAACGCTGAATTCATTTGAAGTTCACCCACTTAAACAAAAGTTTAAAGTCAATATTGTTGTTTTATTCTTGTTTACATTTCACTTATTTACTCATCCTGCGCTCAGTAGATTCAAACACCGCTAGACATAGTATCACAGTACAAAAGTTAAATCATACGAATAATAGGAAAAGTTTTATGCACTCGCTATATAACCTGAATATCATAGAGCTTCGCTAGGCGAGCACTCAAGTGCCTAAATTGGGTTTGCGTACGTGAACATTGCTTATCTAGAATGTAAAATTGTAGTATCAGAACTTCAACATTGTAAGGAATTTAAAGTAATGTGTACAGGATTAAGGCTAATCCGACACAATTTTTAATCTCTTGCTCACGCTGACGTAATTCTTAAGAAACCTGAATGTTGCATTTGTTACGGTCTTCCAACGACACAAATATTATCTTTTCAAAAGACTGAATATTTTTATGTGAAAATTTCATAAAAAAAAATTCATTTGATAGTGTGAACGAATCGTCCAAATTTTGAAATGCGTGGGTCTATCAGTCATCGGTCTGTCACAGTTCTAAAAAGGTATTGATAGATGAGCGGTACTAAAAATGTCCACATAATACACATAAATCCGTTTTATTTTCAACACATAAGCGTTTACAGTAAATTCGTTTTTCATATTACATCTATATGAAATCTATATACTATAAGAGATTGTAACTCGTGTTTTAATGAGCTTTTCTGTAGTTTGTATAAGTTAAATGAAAGTTCTAGCCAAGGATAATGTGAAGAGATTTTCTCTTTGCGTTGGCGGCGGCTCTATATTTTTATGGTTACGCATAAATAACAGTTTCAACGATCCGGTACCTTTTCTATTAGTTTGATAATAATACACAACGATACAAAAAAATAAAATAAAAAAAGATTTCTTGAATTTTTTATGAGCAAATATGATAGCTTTATTTACACTTGCTTTCATTAATTTAATAAGGTCATTCGTAAGTAACTTTTTCTTCTTTGCTTTATCTGAATATGATTGATTTTGCAATGTAATGCGATATAATTTTGCGTAAAGGCGAATATGGAACGACACATTTATAGACATAAATCGCATGTTATTTATCGGTTATCTGTAGTCGATAACGGGCTACTTTGATTCAGGACAATAGCTTTACGATATACGTATAGGTAATAAGCGATATTGCATCGGGGACATAAACGATATCCAGCCAATTGGACTGAAACGAATTGGCTCGCCCTCAATTTGTCGACGGACTCCAATCCGCTTCCGCTGCATTTTGTTTTATAATCCCAATTGATTCTTCCCCATTTTGCTCATCAACGTACATTTAACTGTAACATTTTTCTTTAAACGACAATATAATGTGTTGCTACATTTTTATTCAACCGACCTAAAAGCCTTAACGTAACTTTAACGAGGTCATCGGTATTCGAACTTTATAAAACGGAAAACCGCCTCTATTCCTCCGCCGTAATGTATTAAATTTATGTAAGTTTTGACATGAGTTTTCTTTTCGGCCGATCTCGGCTCGAACTTCATACTATTATATGGTAATAAACGATTTAGTTTTATGTTAAGGGGTAACAAAATCGGCTTTATTAGGGTTATCCGATATTGATGACGTTTATGCCCACGCATTTCACATACCTATAGATATAAACAGGGTCCCGTGTTATTCGACGATAAAATTGCTGTAAAACGGCCCTGGTATTATGGGAATCTCGGCGGAGCATGATAGATTGGATATTTAATCGCATCTTGCAACTGAATGCAATCTCCGAGAACAATTACTGAATACAGAATTAGTTGGGACTCCTTATTTATAGATATCAGCTCATTGAGACGGTCGACTGAGCTTGTCTTTTATGAGCGGTCGTCTGGTGGCTAGGCGCCGCCTCGTCTGCCAGTATGGACAAAATAACACTCACACGGCTTCAATCTTTTGGACACGTTTCGTCTACAAGCAGTAGAGTTAAGCGATATACATCAAATCCGTCCAACGCGTTCATTTTAGTCAATCGATCAGATCAGATCAGAAAGTTTTAAAGTGTCTTCCAGTTAAAAGACACTTAAGTCTGAGGGGCGTTTTTAATTAATTTTATTGAACATTTTACTGTACTTATCGGTTTTTATTTCGCTGTAACTCAATTATGATGTTATATGTAATTATTTTTGATTATCGTTAAAAGTACTTGTATTGATAAAAATGGATAGCTACGCATTGATAAAAACTACGTCATAGCCGTTTATGGAAATACATATTATTATCAATGTAATTGTATTTTGGTGATTTATTAGTAGGCTTATATTATGACGCAGTTATACCTGCGTAGGTATGTTTCTCTAACTCTATACGAGTATTGGATATACATCCACATGGGCGCGCTTACGCGATCGTCGCTCAACAAAGGGGACGAATTCGTAACAAAATCGTAATTATTATTTCCGTTTGCCATAGTTGACGTTATAATTGAAAACGTTTATTGCCTGGATCCCATTTTAGCTTTAGCTCTCAACACTACTGAAACCCTCGACCATCGACCACGATTTATGAATCAAACGTTATTTGAATGAAAAATCGTAGTCATGATTTCACTTGAAAAACAAGAGAATTTCCAAAAAAATAGTTTATACTTCTAACTCGACAAGTCTGGAGGAAGTATTATTTATTTATTATATCGCCTGAATTGTTCGAGGAATTGGCTTACATCGAGGAAAATAAACACCTCAAAGGAAAAGCTTTAAAAGTATTGCACGTGCGTAAACGTCACGAAAATTCCCAATACCAAAAAGTGCCATACGTCACCATAGTGGCGGACTTTCCTAGTTATTAGATCGAGCATAGATCGAAATATCGCAATACTAAATGTTTTGCTGTTCCAAATATAGAAATAATTCATGTTTCAAAGTATCCATATTAAATTGTAAAAATATTATTCTATAATATTATTTACAATATAAAATAATATTATTACAAAAATAATATAATACAATATAAAATATTATTTTACAATATAAAATGATATTTTTTACAATTTATGCCTTAAAATAGAGTTTGTATCTTTTAAAAACTAAATATGATTCTTTTCCGATGTTTCTCTTCTAGATAATATCAAACGGCCGTACGTACCTATTTTCTGAAACCAAAATTCAGTAAATTTTCTCTACGCCATAACAAATATTTCTCAACTTTTCAGGTGGACTGCCCGTTCATAGTATGTATGACGTATGCGTTCCACACTCCAGATAAACTTTGCTTTATACTGGATCTTATGAACGGCGGGGATCTGCACTACCATTTGTCGCAACATGGCGTCTTTAATGAGGCTGAAATGAAATTTTACGCTGCTGAAGTTATATTAGGTGAGAATTGAATTACCTTTGTCTAGTGCATCTGCTAGTTAGTAATTAACTCCAACTTATGTACCCGATATTAGATTATACATATTTAATGTTTAGTCAACGGGTTAATAAACAAAATAATAGAAACATAAATAAAATACTGTATACAGTTTAAAAAAAAAGAAATTTATAAGTAAAAGAGGATCTCAAATAAATATAAGTAATAGAGAGGTATATACCCTGTTATCTTTTACTACAAAAGTGCATTAACTTTTTGTTGGGGTCGGGTATAGAGAAAACTACGCATGACATAATGAGGAGCGAGTGGACAAGAAAACTCCATGTTATATAGTATAAAGTTAAAAAATAAATTACATTACTATTATATATGTGAACCACGGTATGAAAAATAATCGCAATGACCGCGGGAGCTACCTATCGCAGCAATATAAAGCAACATCTGTATCCTAAATCACGGCCGAATGCGTCATTTCGATTATAAAAGATGAATCAAACATACTCGTATCAAAACGAAAGTCATAACAATATCATAAATAGCCGAGTTACAAAAATAGGCGTGATGGTTTGTTTAAAATCGTGCTAGACCGGCAGGCAAGTGGAACGTGAAATAGCCATTAATATTAACTAGAGCGACCAAGCGAGCTGCAAGTACATTGCTTGAATAGGCGTTGAGTGTGACGATGTGAGAGTACGACACGAAATGGCTACTATATGTTTTTCCCTTTTATTTCTAGTGTGACACCGGTTTCAAATTATATAATATTATGTTCATATTATGCTACTAAATAAGTTATATACAATTGTTTACGAATATCGGTTTCATGGGATTAAACGTTAAGATAGAGCTTTTATATTATCGACTTACTATAAAATCTGTATCATTTTTATATACAGTTTTGATTAGATGTTGAATGTTATGAGACTACGCGAAATGGGGTAGCGCTTCGCAAATGTGATTCGTAATTCGCTTTTAATTCGAGAATAAAAATGGTTTCATTTGATAAATTCACATAAACATTACTCTACATTTATACGTTTTCTATTAAAATTGTTTACTTATAGTGCTTTAATGAGATTGAGATTAATAGGAACTTCTTAAAATAATAGAATATCTTAGTACTCGTATCTTTAGCGAATTGAGAATTTTCGAACTCGGTGGATATTTATTATGAGCGCGTGAGATTCCAAAAATATTGGTTAGGTTTTAATATTGAATTTAAATATTGAAATCTATAGATTCCGTAGAAATGTTGTTCCCACGACACAGGGAATCCTAGTGTGGGAGCAAGGGTTCTTAATATATATATGTAACAAAATTTTTTGGTAAATAATTTATTGTTTATTAAAAAAAAAAAAAAAATATGTATTTTGATAAGTTGTTTCAACAAACTTTTACAGGTTAGGTTACGGTCGGTTTAGGTTGTTTATTATTATCGTATATACGAGGTTTATTCATTCATAATTATGACAAAATTTAGTCTGTACAATCTCTACAATAAAATAGCTAAGTTTATCCAATACAAACATAGAAATAAAATCTTTCCTCTTTAAAATATTGTGTAGTGTATATAAGTATATAACTTTCAAATCCTTTAATATAAAGATCAATTTCCTTTGAAATCAGGTCTAGAGCACATGCACAAGCGCCACATCGTGTACAGAGATTTGAAGCCGGCGAACATCCTGCTGGATGAACACGGCCACGTGAGAATATCCGATTTGGGTCTCGCCTGTGATTTCTCTAAGAAGAAGCCTCACGCTAGTGTGTAAGTGTTGTTTTTTCACGTAGAATATAAATGCATTGTTTAGTTGTCTTACGAATTATGCTCTCAGTCTGTTAATTTTAAATTGATTGTGGAATTTATTATAATCCTTGACTGATTACGCAAAAGCTACGTCATTTTTACCATTGACTTAATCGAACTGATTATCTTATATATAAAATTCCCGTGTCACAATTTTAGTTACCAAACTTCTCTGAAATGGCTGGACCGATTCTTATGAAATTTTGTGCGCATATTGGGTACGTCTGAAAATCTGCTAACATCTATATTTCATACCCCTAAATGATGAGTAAGGCAGAACAGTGTTTGCCGGGTCGGGTAGTCCTACTATCCTACTAATATTACAAATGCGAAAGTTTGTAGGGATGTGTGTGTGTTTGTTCCTCTTTCACACAAAAATTACTGAACCGATTGCAATGAAATTTGGTACGTAAGGTAAATAGATGAACAACTGGAACAACATATAGGCAACTTTTTATCTCGATTTTCCTACGGGATATGGACTTACGCGGGTGAAACCGCGGGGCGCAGCTAGTTATAAATATAATTGAAGATGGTTCATATGGAGAGAAAAAACGTACCACGAAGGAATCCGGGGCGGACCGCTAGTGGTAAATAAACAAACAAATAACTCATTCCAGCGGCACGCACGGCTACATGGCGCCCGAGGTGCTCTCCAAGGGCACCGGCTACGACTCGTCCGCCGACTGGTTCAGCTTCGGCTGCATGCTCTACAAGCTGCTCAAGGGCCACTCGCCGTTCCGCCAGCACAAGACGAAGGACAAGCACGAGATCGATCGGATGACCTTGACAATGGTAAATATCGGGAATGCTTGGATCTTTGTCGTGCTTTTCGAGGGACTTGATTGATTGTAGGAAAAATTTAGAGACAATGCTAAGATTATGACACATATATACTTGAGGCTTGACGTGATTGGTAGACAAAATCGGTGAAGACAAAAATAATTTTTGATGAATTGACAATAATAGAATTTGTGTTATTTTTCCTTGTTCTGTCAGTTAACGTACCGGAAATGAATATATCCCTTTGAAAGTTTTGAAAACTGTGACCCTTTAATGGCAAGAGGTCAAACGTGTATCTTGATAACGAAATTGCCACGGGGGAATACCCATCGGAAAAAAAAAGTTGTTACATGTTATCATCTTGCAGCGCTAAGATTAAAGTTTATTTACAAACTTTAAATGAATAACCATAACCATATCTTTTGCCTATTTTTAACTTCAATTTTATCATGATAATAAATTTTTGCTCTCCCAAATCTCGTAACATTTTCATTATAATAGTCGTACTGAAAGATTATTGTAAGAATTTTTTTTTACCTTATTTCAATAATTATTACTACAAGTTTGTTTAATGAAAGCACAAAGGTACATAAATATGTATAGACTAAATGGGGAATTTATTCAAATTTCCAATTGTCCTCTTTATATTTGGTTCTTTAGTTATTTCCTCGCTTATATTTTCTCCGATTTCTCTTTTGAACAAATATATTTCACGCGAAACTTCAAATATAAAATAAGAATGTGTAATGTTACTGGAAAATAATGTTTGCGCGCATTACGCGAAGCAAAATTGAATCACTTTGATTTAGTGACCGATGAATTTGTATTCACATGTAGGTCAATGGTATTGTATGTCACATAACCGCAATTTATCACGCATCAAAATGAGAGTTCAAATCTCCGGTTCACTGGAGTAGGTTGTCTTACGTCATTGTTTAGTCATAACACGAACTTATGAATTTCACTATAATGACTCGCGTATATGTACTTATTACACAGGTGTTTATTATATAGCGTAGTTACTGCTATTGACGTCAATAAAATAAATGTCGTATTTTTAATATTTTTTTAATGAATAACACCATTGTTAACGTCATTACGCTAACTATGTACATAATAAAATAGTAATAACATTGATTGATTAATTATCATTGATGTACGTCAATGTTAATAGAAGATTATTTCATAGTTGATTAGTTTAATTACTATTTTCATGAAAATACAACATTTAGATGGACATATGTTTTGGAAACTTGAATATAAATTCCTTGTTTTCGATAATAATTGTATTGAACTAAACTTTATTTGTAAAGGCAAATAGGTTTGCTTGCTGCTTGGATGTACAGGTGCTGGTTTTATTTTTATTAGTATGTATGTGCTTACTGTTAACATCATTGACCATTTTTATAAAATAATTTACTAGCTGTGCCCCGAGGTTTTACCTACGTAGTGAATGATGCTTTACAACTTATAGCCTTCCTCAATAAATGGGCTATCTAACACTGAAAGAATTTTTCAAACCGAACAGATTATTCCTGAGATTAGCGCGTTCAAACAAACGTTCTTTAGCTTTATAATATAAGTATAGATAAATATTGAATTACTTTATTATTTCTCTTAAACAACTAACTAAGAATACAACAATAATTTAGTATTTCTGACCCACAATACATCTCCACTGAATTCAGGAGTACTCGGGGCCGAGCGAGAGAGGTAGTAGCTGAGGATATGCGTCCCTTTCTAATGGGGTGGCCAAAATGTTTTTCCTATGTATCAACTTGCTATTCGTTATAAACACACAGTTATGGAATTTTATATATTCTTTTGTAGTTGACAACGCAGTATGTAGTTATTATATGCTGGCAATGTGAAAGAACGAGACACTTGGTCTCATTTGTAGCTATCTCTCTCGGCTCGTGTAAGACGCCTAACTATAATGTATTAATTTTTGTTAATACAATAATTGTTATAAGTAATCAGTCCCGTTAAGTATATTGTGTGAATAGATATCTCCATTCTTGATTGTCAATGCATTAACTTAAATTAATCGATTATTAATAAAAAAGTGCCTTTGGACTTGATAAAATAATGTTAGAGTTAGAAATATAATGTCTACCAGAATGTGGAGCTACCGGAGTCGTTCAGCCCAAGCTTGCGGAGTCTGCTGGAGGGACTTCTGCAGCGTGATATCAATAAACGACTTGGATGTAAGGGCAGGGGGTAAGTGTTATTTTTTTTATTATAATAAATTAACAAATCGTGAAAGTCCAATATGAAAAATCCAGGGATTTACTGCTACAAAAATGTATTTGATAAAAGTTATTATTAAAACTTATTAAGACTATGTGTAGAAAAAATAAAAAAAATTATTGGCTTTCTCGTATCTCAATAATGACTTAACCTTTTCCATGTGTCCGCCTGGATAAGTTTGGTAGAAAATTGTTAAAGGAATAAAAAATATACAAGTATAGATGGAGCCGGTGCGAACAGCAAGTTTATATGAAATATAATTAAAAACCATATCCGCAGCGCCGACGAGGTAAAAGAGCACGTATTTTTCGCTGGCATCGACTGGCAGCAAGTGTACCACCAGAAGTACACGCCGCCGCTGATCCCGCCTCGCGGTGAGGTCAACGCTGCTGATGCATTTGATATTGGCAGCTTTGATGAAGAGGACACTAAGGGAATTAAGGTACGACAATGTCAAACAAACGTATTATTAAAATTAAGTTGAAGTTCTAAGTCATCTGATCCCGCCTCGCGATGAGGTCAACGCTGCTGATACATTTGATATTGGCAGCTTTGAGGTAGAGGACACTAAAGGTTAGGGTGTGACGTAACAACAAGATAATTTGAAGCATTCTTTTAATGTGTACGCCGTCGTTCGTGGCTTTAGCAACTATGATGAAGATGACACATAGGGATTAATACATGGATTAATACAGCCAGAAAGAAATTTATTATTAATTTAATGAAGTATCATACATCTGTAATATTGATCCTGCTTTGCAATGAATTTAATGCCTGTTGCCTCCATGGGCAGGTTTTTGTAGGTGTAGTTCGTGCACATTTATGTAGATGTCAGTAAATGTATTCAATTTATATAATTTCAGCTAACAGAAGCAGATCAAGCTCAATATAAGGATTTCCCGTTAGTGATATCTGAACGCTGGCAGTCAGAAGTGGCCGAAACGGTATTCGAAACAGTCAACCAGGAAGCTGACAAGATGGAGCTCAAGAAGAAGGCCAAACAGAAACAGAAGTTTGATGCCGATGAGAAAGGTAAGATTTGGTTTTTAGAATATGGCTGTCCTCTGAAACTATATAAAAGCGTTTGTTAATTCATATTGAAGTTTTCAAGTTTAAAAGTTCACCACTTACGTTAATTAATGTTTAAATTTACATACAATTACTTTTTTCAGAATCCGATTGTATTCTTCACGGCTACATCAAGAAATTGGGTGGGCCGTTCGCCAGTGCGTGGCAAACACGTTATGCCAAGCTCTATCCCAACAGACTCGAGCTACACTTGGAGAATAGTGCCAAACCCGAAATGATTCTGTTGGATATTGTTGAAGATGTCTCCTCTGACCTGGTATCGGTAAAGGGCGAACAGTGCATTGTGCTCCGGACTAGGAACGATACTAAGATTGTCCTCACCAATACGGTTGGTTTAGAATTATACACTTCTATTGCATCTGCATTGCACCTCTATAATAATATCTAATAATGTTATCACTTTAGTATAATATCTAATAATGTTATCAATTTTAGTTATCATATTTATAACGAAATATTTTTATGACATCAATAATTAAAAATAATAAACTATTAATAATATATTTCAGGACGAAATTGGTCTCAAGGAGTGGGCACTATCACTACGCTCAGCGCACAAGTGTTCCCAAGAGCTATTGGCGTCCATGGCGAAGAAGGCTGGTAAAATCTACGGCACAGACGGGGCCAAAGAGTCGCTGGCCTTGGGCCGCCCGCCGCCGGCCGCCTCGCCGGCGCTCACGAGAGCCCCCAATGGGAACAACTAGCACGAGCTTTCCGCGCCCAATAAGGGCGCGAAGATGTTCCGCCGCTCCAAGAGTGCGGCGCAACTTATCAAGTGAACCGTTGTATCGAGTGAACTGTGACGCGCCGGTCTCGTGATCCTCGTGTAGTGTGAAGTGTATGTGCCGTGGTTATTGTTGTGCGAGTGCTGCTGAACACGAACATGTCGCGGATTGCCATTGCGGTTCCCCGCTCAGCTAAGGTAAGCCAATTTTGAAGCCGCCGCCGACGCTGGCTATTGCGGCTCATAGAGCCACGAACTATAGTGATAATTAGGACTGCCAATTATTACTAAATAAATGCTGTTCGCATTTTTTTATTATTGTACGAATTATGTGATAGACCCGATCAAATTAACGGAAATTAATAATAATAATGAATAAACCCGATTTTGTTTACCTTGCAGTAAATTTTAAACTGTAAAATGTTTTTTTTTATATATAAAATTGTTTGCACCAATTGAACTTTGTAATTATAAATGTTCTGGATGTTGTATTTAAATGTGGTAGGTACTGTAAAGAATAATTAACATAATGTTGATTAGATAAATATAGCATTTACATAATTATCTGTTTTGTGCAATAGGTCAAAATTTATAAAAAAAATGTAATTATGATTCCTATGTAAATTAACATTAGAATGTTGTGACATTTTAAAGTCAAAATTAAGTAACATATTAATTATTATAGATGCTTCAAATATTCAACTAATATTCTAATTAGGATTTAGCACACTGTTACATCTCTGACTATTGCACATAGAATAATTTAATCAATATTTTATTAAACTACTGAATTTTATTTTATACATCTGATGGCTCTCTTGTGCAATTTTTTATTATGAATATAAAAGTTCCTTTTTATCATGATACAGGACTACACCTTATTTATTGAACTGTACTTAAATAATAGATTTTCCATTCGTGTTAATAACTACTATATCTTTAGTTTTCTTGTTATTTATTTACATAGAAGTAAATGTAAGTAGCTGTAATTTTTTAATCCATTCATGCAAATTATAGAGGCAATAAACAACATACAAAATAAAAGTGTGACAAGTAACAACAATAGTGATATTTAATGTGTTTAGAGAATTTTTTAAACATTCACATGTATAGTTTACTGAATATACCAACATTTTTCTACTGTTTTCTTTATACTATAGAATATGACTGCAGATAAATTAACCATTGCAATAATGATTCAACTTAATAGAGGGCTTATATGCCTGATGCAGATTTAGAGATACATAATATTATGCTCTTATGTAAATTTTAGACATGTTCTTTTTTATTATATGTACATTAAGGGCAACACAATTGTGCATTGTATAAAACATACAGAAAATAATTATTTTTTGAGTTTATTTTTTTATTTAAGATATTTAAGATTTCAAATATTATATTCTCATAAAAATATAATTTTTCCAATAATTGTAATTTTTTTTTGTTGGGTTGTATGTATATTTTACTGAGACTTGAATAATGAAATAATGTTCAATAATTAGTTTCAACTTAAATGTTTTTATCCATAAAATTTGAATAGATTAGATTATAGTGAAGGTTAAAACAATATGGTGTTAAGAAATTCTTTAAGAATAGACTTTTTATAAATAAATAGATAATTTGTGAACCAAGATATTAGAAAATGTAATCAATCAATCCATTTTGACTCTGTAAGAATTTGTATTTATTTTTATTATTATGTGCTGACCTTTTATAACTATATCAATATTTATGTTTTGATAGTTTGATTTCTATTAGTACAAAGAAAGATAAAACAATAGTGTTTTAATTATAAGTACATATTCTATAATGATATGGTTTTACCAACAACAGTAAAATACTTTAAATAAAATATTATTTTTGTATTTCTCTCAGAC
Source organism: Zerene cesonia (assembly GCF_012273895.1). NCBI lineage: Eukaryota > Metazoa > Arthropoda > Insecta > Lepidoptera > Pieridae > Zerene > Zerene cesonia. Next base: position 5,676,558 of record NC_052113.1, on the reverse strand, counting down.
AACACAATCAATTTAAATACTCATATTAGAAACAATCAATTTCTCAACACACTGTTAAGAATACATTATATGAGATAAGGTTTAATATAAATAAACTTTAGATGTATGTCATAACATATATTAGTAACTGTACACTCAATATCAAAATTATGATGTTTTTAATTTATTTATTTATTATAACATCCAAAAGCTAGGTATGTCACAGTGTGTGGTTTCATTATATAACATATTTTCTAATTATCATACTTTTTACATTCTAACTCGCAACTCAATCTACGCAATGTGTTAATTTTATTATTATAGTATAACTGTAAGAATACTGTCACTTAGGTCTTTAGAAGTGGTATTTAAACTTCACATTTCATCTAAAATGTATGTTTGATGTGAAAATGAAATTTATAACTAGAAAAATGTGATTGATTTATCTCAATAGGATATAAAATACATTAGATGCTAGTCAATTAAATTTAAAAAGTGGATAATTGATCAAGTGTAGATGAAGTAATGATAGTGGTTTAACAGTATTATAGGTTAGCTGGTGAGAAGTGTGATGTAATATTTTTATTCTGTTGTAGAAAATGCTGAACTAGATTGACTTCTTCAATTTTATATCATAATGTATATAACTGCTTTTGCTTGTGAATTTTTTATACTTTTCTATACATTCATAATTATATCTTCTTCACATCTGTGTTATTTATTCACAGGTTTTTGTTGTGTTTAATCATATAGTTTAATTTTTGTGTACACAAAATATCTTCCAATATGCATACTGTGACCTTATAAAATAGTATAATATATAAGATGTTACATATTAATTAAAAGGTCAGAACTATAGTTCTCAACATTCCTCTATGCCAAATAAGTAATAATGTGTGGATGATGAAATTGCATTTAATTAAGTATATATTTTGTTTCTATTTTTAAAATAATTTTTATCTTATCATGCACTTACTTCAATGCAATACATTGCTTAGACACTGGGTAAATTTTGTATTAGCATATAGGGCAGTTGTATGTAGCTAAATCTGCATCAGACGTTGTGTTATTGTAGAAACCTCTGTTAGAAAATATTTTTATTGTGAACCTACATTATATGTAGTAAATTGTTTATTTAATCAATGTTGTGTTTCAATTATTAATAAATAACCTTTAATTATAAGTTATATTTAATATTAAGAGATTCATATTCTAATGATACATTATATTAAAATACCAGTAAACCTACCCTACTGACACAATTTAAGATACCTTCCTGTATCCTGGTCCTTTCCTGAAGATCACGGCAGTCGACGGGATCTTGTACTATAATTAAATTTAATAGTCAATATTATACACATTAAAATTACATGTTCAAATTATTATTTACAATCTGGAATCCAATTTAGGGCTCCGAGAACATTTACACTCTCGCGATACAGTCTACTATTAATAAAATATAAATTACCTATCGTATTTATTGTCTGTGTATTGCAAACACAAATACATGCAAAAATACAAAAAATACGCTTTCATTTACCGTTGTTGTCATGAATGAAATCAGAAACATCACAATGACATAAAAATTCACATAAATAATCTAGTAGTGAACAAAATTGCTTATTAATTTTTTTGTCTTACTTAATTTTACATATTTTTATTGTGCTTATAAAATGGTAGTGGATACAGTAATATTTTACTCTTCATTACTCTTATGCATTTCGATCGGTAGTTACTATAAAAGAATAGATGATATAACTATGAAACGAAATTATGGAACTGGGCTTGGGATATTGCTAGCGTGTTTAATATGCGGCCATCAAATATACCACACTGTGCTTTTGGTGTGGGGAAACATAGTCATAATAAAATGCTGTGATAGAAGGTAATAATGTTTTAAAAACATAATTCCATACCAACTAGAATTCAGTATGAATTTTTGTGATATAAAAGAACAATGTGCGAGTATGTTCTAGCTTAACCCCAGTTCATTTTTCGTTTTGTTTACCTTGATATTGTAATATTATAATCCAACTCCAATATTTATACACATATATGAACTTTGGAAACTTTGTAAATAAATAGTAGTCTATGTAATGATCAAATTAAATTTTTTTTTACCTTTTAAAATCATTCAGATATTTACACCAAGTAAGCATGGCGTACACATGGTTATATTTGTTTTATCTGCATCAAAATGAAGTGAATGATTACATACTTTGGGTCCATCAAACCTTAGCCTTAAGGTTAGTAGGCCTAGCTTTTGAGTTAAACATGGCCCAGAAGATAAAGTCGGAACCAAGAGTGAGCATAACGAAAATGAATATGGGCGATAACGATGTTCTGGCCACTGATCCATCTGCTGTTGACATAATCACGTATGCTTATTATTTTATAGGATTACATAGAGGTAAGTAAGTACGATAAAAGTATTTTTTGAATTCCTGTATTTTCTGAGATTAGCGTGCAAACAAACAAACAACAAAACTCTAAAATTATTACTTATTATTATAGAATTATCCCATTCCCATTACAATGTCTAATGTATTTAGAATAGCGGGGATGTTTATATAATGTTTCGTACCCACATGGGAAAACGGGACCCTATTACATAACTTCGCTCTCCGTCTGTCTGTTTGTCCATCCGACCGACCCACCGTCACCAGGCTGTAGTATCCCATGAACTATATTGTGGGATTGTTTGATACTTAAATTTTCAGAGATTATTGCATTTATTGTGTTTCTGTTGCTGCTTTATCAACATTATAATAAATCAATCCTAAAGCAATGGTTGACTTAGTCCTAAAAAGGATGGATGACCTATTTCTCTTTGTTCTCTAGTTACTTTTAAGCTTATCTCTTAGTATCGCGAGTCCGTCTCGCACTTGACCGATTTTTATACGTTAGCAACAAAGATAAAAAATATAAGACTAGCTACGCTTGCGCATAACTATCTCATTAAATTCATAGTTTTGCACACTTATCAAATTTCAAAACGTTTTAGGGCCATACTATAGATGGAAAATATTTGAAGATCATTTCAATTCAACTTTTTCGACATTGGGTGATTGTAGAATAATTACTGAGCAAAAATTAAAAAAGGCTTCCATATGTGCTCTGGGTTATTTGTTGTTACAAATTAAATTTTCGCCGGAGGTAAGCTTGTAATAAATTGTTACATAAATTGAAGGAGGTACCTATTATGTATGGAACAAAAACATCTAGTTACTTCGCAACGAATTTATGACGTTCACCAGCTCTCTTATAAATAAGTAATCGTTAGTAGTAAACAATGAATATTCAATCAGTTAATAATGTAACCATAAGGTAACTCTCAAGATATGTACAAGATATGTTTCACATATTCTTTGTCATAATAGTACAAAAAATGATCATGTCTAGAGACTCGATACTTAAACTCAAACATTTACCTATTTATATAACTAGACCTCTTCTAGAATCCGTTTTGATTCGTAATAATATAGTTTTACCATTAACGCCGGTTATTAAAGTTTTTTTAAAGGTTTCAGAAACCCATTCAATATTCAACAAGATTTACAGAATTGTTATTTTAATGAGCTGAGAATGACTTGTCTTTTTTAACATTTTCAGTTCTATTACAAACAACAATTTTACGACGATTACGGTACGGATTTTCGCTACTTGTACAATATACCACATCTTATTATATATTTTCTGAAGTATCAAATCACTATGCTGCTATGTACAAGCGTTTGCACCGAGTCGGGCTTTGGCGTTTATCCCGCTAAATGTTTACCTATACCGGGATACGGACCTTCTGCGCGGTTCAGTCTTTTGAAAATTGTGTAAGTAGACTAGGTATCAATAGCTAAATAACCCAAAATAATAGGGTAAAAGTGAAAGTTTGCCTGTTTTTCTGCGACGCTTTCACAGTTGCGCAATTGCACAGATTATGAAATAAGACATCGTAATGTAGAAGGTGACATAAGGGATAGGCTTTCGTATGGAGAATGGCGGACAGTATGGCGTGAAATGCATACGAACGAAGCTTGAATTTCACTATATATATGTATATGCTTAAATATCCTAATAGGTGTGTGAAGCCACGGGTATCAGCTAGTACAAAGACACATTTTAATGCACGGAACATTAAAATTACAAAATTCTATAAGACTGTACATGTACATGATGTCATATACCATCAATTATTATTTGCATGCAATTTAGAAATAATTTTGATAGGGTAATAATTAACATATTTTCGATATCCTTAACATTTACCTATTATTTATACCTAGGTAATGATAAACTATAGGGTGCTATATGCCTATAGGTATAGAAATCTTTTCTTCGGCACGAATTGGGTCAAGTCGCATTGGACGCACTAGAATGTGTGTCTCCGTGACTCGGTCGTGAGGACCTCGGACTTAAAATTGATAAGTCGGGGGTTCGAAACTAGGTGAGCATACAAGATATGAATTGATTTTTCAATTTATCTACGCAAGTGGGATGTAATCCACTCGACTCGACTCGACAATCACTCCTCGAAACTGTAAAGGATAACATAGTGAGGAAATCAACATGTCCATGAATTCACGTTTTCGTCATAACCCACAAATCCTTCCCTGGGGACCGTGGGTATCTATGCAAGATTTCCCCACACAAAAAAGGGAATAAGTAGGTAGGTAGGTAGATAACTCATGTATCTAACTAAGACTCTCCATTTTATTAGTATTTTTTTTTATTCATAGAGCTACTACGTCCGAAGCAGCAATTGAAGAGGAATACAATTTTTCAATGTTAAAGTGCTTTGACAACGAGAAGTTGTTAATGGGACCGCGAATGAAAGACTCGGTACGGAGCTGGGATATGCCAACGCGGTACTGGTTTTGGGCAAACGTGTACAAGAACAGCTTAAAAGCTAATAAAGAAGTTCGGTAGGTATTTAACATTCTGTATACGAAATTGGTAATGAACTCGTATACTATATTGTTATTAAGAGCAACAAGTAAGCCATCTGTGTAAAGATATGATGATTGTACGCTAATTTTCAAGATAATCTACACTAATTTTATAACGAGGAAGCTTCTATTTTTGTATATTTCTAACGATTTCACGCTAAAACCACTGGACCGATTACAAAAATTCTTTCACCATTAGAATGCTGTAACTTTACTGAGTTACGTAGGCAATACATGTACCACGGGCGAACAACTAGTCTCTGATAAAACCCGAGGAACGAAATAAAAAATACAAGTAGAAAGACCATATAATTAATTTACCAATGTTTTAATTCTTCTAGAAGTGCTTGGTCGTTCTTTGCTTGGACAATATGGTGCAGCCCGACTTTACCTCAAATTATAGTTTCTACTACACTTTGGGTCTATATTCATCTTGAATCAGAATATAGTGAACTATATGATACTTCGGGAACAGTAATTTTACTTTATCCTCTTTATGTTGAATGTAGATAATATACTTAATCAAATATGCATAAGAACCAAGTAATAATATGTAAATACTTGCATTTTGATGATAGAAATATTTAGCAAGAGATAGTAACAATGTATAATAATGAGTTCTTATAAAAGTATCGAGTTAATATTTTTAGTTGATAAGTTTCCATCATTAAATTAGTTGTAGCCAAATGTAATTAATGATTTTAATATTAATAGAATATATACTGTGAAAACAGATACCTACTTAATTTGATAGGTATCTACTTTCACAATATAATAATACAGTAGTACAGCGCCGTTGTAAAAGAGGAAAACGTCTAGACAATGTCGCGATCGTTACAACTCAATAATAGTTGATAATATGGCACATTTTTGGTTGATAATACAAATAAAATGACAACAACGTTTATTGATAGCTGTAATGTTTGCCATTTATAATATATTATTACATATATTATACGGCGACCCCTAAATAATGTCCTGAGTTGACAACGTATATAGCCCCAGTTCGTTCCTGCGACCCGCTCCTTGCCTAAACGTCTTCGATGTACGACTCTACCTAGTCTTGCCATAAATATTGTAATAAAGAAAAAAGAAAATTGTTAACTGCAAATAACATTTATTACTTT
>NC_052113.1:5643959-5669509 GCF_012273895.1 Zerene cesonia | reverse complement strand
CAGATTCGAAATTCAAATGTAATATTTTTTTATAATTAAGTGTAACAGTATTTATGGCCAGACTAAGTATATTATCAGACTGTGCTGTTATTATTTTGTACATTTTGGTATTAGATAACGAGTAATGTGGTTGTATTCTTATCTTTAATGAAATGCATGGCCAATTTATTTCTATTTCCCCAATGTTTTGTCATTAAACTTAAGTAGGTAGGCAATGGGTACCCTCTTACTATAAGCTTATCTAGTGCTTAGATTATCACATCCTGTTTGAAAATTGTCAAGAATAATTAAAATCTACATACACGTTCAGTGTGTACAAGAGATTTAAGATAAAAAAAAATCCTTGTAATATTTAGCGATGTGTTATGATATTCTGTAGCTATTGGCTAAATTTCATAACTAGGTGGCTACTTTCAAAAATTAGCAGTTATTTCTTTATAACATAAAACAATTTTTTTTCAGATGAAGCTTCCCTGGGATATAGGTTTCTCTATAATGAGATTGCTCTGTTTGATTTATCTGACCCCTTGTTTCGTAGTAAGCGACACCAGTGTTGTTTTAAGGTACTATAATTCTATCTTTTGGGTATTCCATCTCGTGTTATTAACGTTGATGGTAGCAGCTATTGCCATTTACAAAACGAGAGGCGAACAAGCTTTATAAACGTTTTTTGTGCATTAAATTTTTGGATCTAGACAGCGGTTTTTATTGCTAACTACCTACACGAAAGTAATCGCTAATTATAGAACTTCGCTGATCCAGCATAGATCATGTTATCAAGCTATGTTTTTTAACAGTTGTATTATTATCTTGGATAAGAAAACGTAATTTTTGCGAGATTTATTTAAGAACTTTTTTTTATTTGAGTCAATATTGTTATAATGTTGCTTAATAATAGATGTACGAAGTTATATTTCTATACATGAATCAATAATGGTTATAGAAAGATAGTAATTTCTACTACTACTAGACTTAATTGCCGGAGTAGTTGAAGGATTACTAATTGCAATTAATAAAACGATATGTTAACACATATTATTTATTTAATCAACATAATATTGTCACACGAAATCTTAATAAAATTACAAATACGATAAAAAACAAACAACAGCAAAATACATCTATCACAGACATTTCTTATTCAATTATTGGAAGACAGTTTTTGGTCGGCTTTTATTTGGAATTCATTGCGTGAATAATTAACAGGCGAATACTGTTACAAGCCTATATTAAAGAACATTGAAACATTCTATGTAATAAGTAAAACATATTCGTAGCTGATAGTGCAATTTCGACCTAATCTTATATTTGATGAGTGGCAACACTAAAGCATGTTCAACATCATTTCGTTTACTTTGTACTGTGCATTATTCAAGCATGTTATAATGATATGTAAATATAAACTTTATCTACAATTTCTCTTAGTTACGTTTTATCTCCGTTGCAGTTATATTAATTATAGGGTTTTCAATAATATGCTTATTTTGAATGAGTCTCAGTTCTATGAGTGCGGGTGAGATTATCCCAGTAGGCTGAATTTCTGAAAATAAATTTAATCATGAATTAGCGGTCTTGGGGTATTGTCGTCTGAGTAAAAATAAGTTTAAATAAATTATTTAAAGTAAATTTCTTCATAATAATATATAGTTGATGACTTGTGAAAAATTTGGCATATTTATTTAAAGTTAAGTAACTATATGCAATAATCTCATAGTAATAATCTGATATGAACAAGAAGTCACGAGTCACAACATACATATCTACAATCTACTGTTTTACTGAACCTTTCTACTATCTCCAAATAGCTAATAGATGAGTGTGTGACACCAATAACAAAAAAAAATTGTTTTTCGCTTCATAGCACCTTCTTTTTTTTTAATACTGTGTACTCAATAGCTCTTCTAACAAAATTCATCAAAAATCTTGATTTCACTTACTTCTTGCGTTATCATAGGTGTCCTTAACAATGGCTTGTAGTGTTGCTATCGTTAGCTCCAATGTCAGCTTCAAGTCATTCTTGGTCTTATACGACCACGCCAGGAACAGCGCGGCGAACAGATCGCCGGTTCCCGTAAAATTCGCGTCCACCTTAGGTATCTCTATTTTATAACATGACTCTGAAACAAAATCACTTAATTATGATGCAGCATATGAAAAGAATTGAAATACAATTCGCAAAGAATTTTCTTGGTTTAATTTTTTTTTTGCTAACATTTTAAATGCAAAATTATGCTTTTTTCTCGTTGCAACGGAGCACTGGTATGATATAACTTTTATGGCTAGAGATATAGAGGCTAGAGAGTGAATAACTTTGAAACACGTTGAAACACTCTTTCCTATAGGAATATACTATGATCACGCGGTCGAAGCAACGGGCGGATTAAGTTATAAATAAATGTCTAATGATATTCACAAAAACAAATCAATATTTACTGACAAAATACCATGTCGTATATTATCTAGTGCAAATGTGCAAGCCATTTTGTTCTATATGACTCATACAAGTGATATTAAGTTCGAGTTGATGATTCATCTAGAGGGGAAAAGCATCAAAGCATATATATTGGATCTGAACTATTTACTTACAATTGCATTCTTTTGTATGAAAATTTGAATCTGTCAAAAGTGGAATTTCGTATATTTAATTTCGGAAAGTAATACAGACTACGTCAACAAAAGATTCCAGATATCAATAAGATATTCCAGAGACAACCCGTCATATACCGTGTTTTATATTTTATAAAAGTCCTGTTACCTTTATTGCTAGCGAGTCCGACCATATGCTCATCATCACCCAAATCAGTGCTCGATAATACAACAGTCTTCACTCCTTTATCATGCAAGGCTTGTATAACAGTTATGGCACCGTCCAAATCCTTCATTGGTATACCAGTTAAAAGCTCTGCTTCAAACTGATTTGGTGTTAATATATCAGCTAGAGGCACCACATCATCTCTGTACACTGGCAGAATATCTTCGGGTACGTACAGTTTACCATTGTCGCCCATCACTGGATCGCATACTACAAAAGACAGATAAAATATATATATATATATATATATATATATATATATATATATATATACGTAATTTATACTATCAATTTACTATTTTATTAACCGACTTCAAAAATGGAGGACGTTATTAATTCGACAATAATTTTTTCTTGGCTTTGTTGCGATACCTTTGACCGGATTGACCCGGACCGATATTAATGTTTTCGAACGAATGCTGGTGCCTCCCATGTATCCCATTTAAATTTGGTCTATTTCTGTCAATTTTAAGACAGTTTAATTTTGATATAATGTACCCCTAACGACGTGCACGGCCGTGCCATAAATTATGCAAATCTTTCATTTAATTCACACATTCCATAATCTCAGTGACAACTGGACTAATTTTTAAAATTCTTGCATAGATTCCTGAACCCTGAGACTGGGCCTGAGTCACATGTGTTACAGGCTAAGCCAGGCGGACTGCCAGTAATATTACAATAAAGAAATTTGATTTATTACTTGTTTGTTTTTAAATGTATAGGCACTAATACTGCTGTGACTGATTTAAAAAATTCTTTCACCAGCAGAGAGGTAACTAATTCCTGTGTTACATAGGCATTTATATTAAACTTGTATTATACAAGGAAAGAAGTGACTAATCACTAGATTATGCAGGAAATAAAACAGGAAATATATCAAATAAATTGGGCATTGTCATCTTTCAATTCAATAATTATTGCTAAATTTCAACACTGTTAATAATATTGTCATTGATCAGGTAACATGTTAAATGAATATAATGTCTCTTTACTCCTTCATTCATATCCATGATATCCTACTTAAGCTGTCCTATTCTTATTTACTATTGTAAATGCAAAAGTATGTATGTGTTCTCAATTTTATAAGCCAAACAGATAACAGAATTTTCATAAATGTGGGTTTCGAAATTGATTAAATTATATCTTGTACATGGACATTTTGTATACAAAAAATTAATGAAAAACTATAAAAAATTATTTTTACAATCAAATATTGTACTAGGAAAATCTTTCTAACTCAAAAGAGTATTGATTTTCAGTCAATCATAAAAAAGTTAAATAGAAATGCTTTGATGTGAAACATATAAAATTAAGTACTGTAATACACTGGGTGCAACAAATAGTTGTATATCATCCAACATCAATAACTACAACAGTATTGTAATCAATTTAGAATTGTTTTGCATATGTAGTAATAAACTATAGCTTTTATTCCTCAAACAAAGCAATGTCATTTACTTAACTTGCTTCATTACACGCTTTTTATTAGCTTCACCTGTATGTTTGTTTGTAACCGACTTCTTTGGGTTTGGCGATTTTGACCCACTTTAAACAGCCAGATTTCGTTCAAACTTTGTAGATTTATTGAGGACCGATGACAATAGACTAATTTGATAAAATTATTCCAGTTTTCAATTTGCAAAATATGATTTTTGTCAAAGCGTGTTTTTTAGTTTTTTTAAACTATTATATTTTATTTTATACTTCACACTATAGATAAAGGGATAATATATAGTAATAGGTTTGTATATTATTCTAATCATGATGTTTGATGTAGCAACAGATAACACAATACTATACTAATGCAGCCTAACATAAAGATGGAGCATTCATTGTCTTAAAAATGAAATAATATGTTTTTATTTATAAATAATTTATTTGATACTTTACATTTCATAATTTACTTCTGTATAACACTTACTATTCATATTGATTACTTTCCTTAAAAAAAACAGGTTTATACGTAAAGAAGTTACTAAAATAAATTAATGGAAGAATTGTTTCTGTATCTGTAATATTCACTGGTCTTTTCATATTCTAAAATGATTCGGCTTATATAATATTCACTGTACAGCTAGTGTGTTTGCGCTCATAGCACACAGACAACCAGAAAACTGTTGAAACCATCATACAAAACGTATTTGAAGAATATTGCCCTAATTTAATGTAACAACAAATGATTTTATCATCTTTCAAAACCTTGAATATTTATCTTGTTGCTATCAAATGTTTACTACTAATGATACTGAGATGTACTTCAAACCACATAATATCACATCTTGATTATGAAACTTTTTAGTTAAACCCATCTTTTTCATGAGCTAGAATCTGACTCAAGAATTAGGATATTACAACTCAGTCCGGTATTTTTTTAGCTATTTTATATCAACATAAATAGGTTTACATATTAAAATGTACTCACCATAAACCAATCCAGGATTTTTAACTCTAAGATTTTTAATGATTTGGGCAATTTGCTTAAGTGAGTCTGGTGACCTAGAATAGCCTGTTAAGAAATGTGTGTAATAATCAACTTCATTTAATACCAGTCCATTAATCAACTCTTCCATCTCTTCATTTTTTAAAACTGTTCCTTTAATATTTTTATAGCCTGTGTGCGTTGAAAATTGCACCGTATTAATTGCATCAACCTCTAGACCTAAAACCTGCAGAATATTTCATTATTGGACGAGTTATTTAATACTGCTTATAAATTTTGCCCGAATATTCAGTACTCACTTGTAAAGGAAAAACTGCACTTTTATTACCCACATACCCATGGACGACATGACTCTGAATTGAAAAAACTCTTGGGGTTTTAGTAGCCATTCTTTACTATTTTTTAAAATAAATATAAATAATTCTTATCTCAACACGTCCGCAAAATGCGACTACAGGAAAACAACTAAAATTCAATTTTCGTTTATCAGCTTTATATTAATTAATCCATAAAATACGTTATCACTGAAGGACAAGAACAAATTGTTGTTTTTATAAATGACAATGACAAATTGACAAATAACAAGTAACTGACATTTGACAAGTTACGCTTTGACTGATTGACACCTTGAAGCCTTAATCAAAACTCAATTAATATATTAAATATTATTAATATGTTATTATGTTGCCCAAATAAAATTTTTACGAAATACAGAATGATCGCCTGAATATTAGCGTCGTTTTAATCTTTAAAAAAATTGCGGAGGTGGTTTTTTTTTTAATTTTTAACATTTGTAGTATTGTTTCCAACATAATAACAAAACAGCATCATATATCTTGAAGTATATCATACATTTTACGATTTTTTTTAATCATATATTGTCCTAATTCCTTAAGCATTATAAATCGATTAACGCACGTAGGACTTACCTCATTGTAATCCGTAAGCTAGAAGATAATTCACAACATGTATATTGTGCTACAGGGAAAACAAACACTTAAATATCATTGTCATCACACATCAATGAATAATATAATGTTCCCATTGCATCAATGATGGTTCAGGTAATAATCAACCATGTTGCCCAAGTGTAGGTTGGCTGATATCTTTCATCAATTTTTTTTAATTTTTTTAATATGCCTGTTGTACAGTCATTAATTGAAATATTGAAGTTTTGGATAATGTGTAGATAAATTTAGACCATATTTATTTGGATGCTAAGTACAAAGGAAGGGGTTTTTTCTTAGCTGTTTTAAGATTAATTCAGTGAAAGTTTTAAAGAATAAGAACTAGGCAATTGAATGAATTATGAAATAACTAGCTGCGCCGGCGGTTTCACATGCAAAAGTCCATATCCTGTAGAAATATGGGGATAAAAGTTGCCTATATGTTATTCCAGTTATCCAGCTGTCTACGTACCAAATTTCATTGCAATTGGTTTAGTAGTTTTTACGTGAAAGAGCAACAAACACACACACATCCTTACAAACTTTCGCATTTATAATATTAGTAGGAAGTAGGATTCCTCTTAACAATTAATTAAATTATTATAATGAAAAAGTTTACCTTCAAGCAATCTTACTCTAAAAACACCATATATAATTATTATATTATTATCTATGAATATATAATTTAAACAATAATGGGCTGCACAAAATGTTACAATTTATTTAGCTATTATAATTAACTATTACTAGGTTGTTCTCTAGCAGTTTCATAAGCGCGCTCCAAGGTGTCTGTAATAATTTTCATTTCACTTTCAATACTCTTTGCCCAGTTTTCAACATCACCAATTTCCTTCAGAGCACTGCTAAAGTTCTCAACAAGGGCAAGCCACTGTTGTGTTTGTTTCGAAAAGTTGATAGCACCTTGGTGAAGAAGTTTTGCTTCCGCATCCAATTTCTTTTGGTTTAAATATGCTTGGGCCACTCTAAAAAAGTTATATGTAATGTACATTAGTTAATCAAAAAATTCAAATTATTTTAATTCAAATTTGTCTGGATAAAGATAATAGAATAAGAAGTTACCCAACATTTAGATGATCAACCAGAGCCTGTGTTAAGTCATTGGCTGCAGCAATACATTCTTTTCGTTTCTGTTCTGTAAATATCATTAATCTATTTATGTATATGTTCTTTAATTATATGAGTTTAAAATGTGAATTTATTTTACCTTGTGAAACTCTCTTGGCTGCCTGTTTAGCTTGATGCTCTTTTACAAGAGAGGATAACATTTTATAAGTGTTAATTTATTGACTTGTGATTATTGTAATTATTGCCTTATATGTAATAATGTTGTTTTGAAAATTAACATTACAATAATTATTTTTTTACGTCTTCCGTTTATTTTTGCTAGATATTCATTAATTGTGAATACTGACTGACAAATTGAAACTATATGTATAAAATGATACTCAATTTAAGGAATATGTAATTATGTATTATGTCTAGCACAAGATGCAGGAATGTTGAATGTTGACAATATTGAGAATTGTCATTATTATTAGAATGACATCTGACATTAAAAGTATCAGTCTATTATCTATGCATTCGACAAACAGATTAGTAATGTATTTACCTAATGTCAAATGAGTACTAACCATATACTAACCACATGAATGCATCTAATCGACGTAACACTACACAGCAAACGCTAGACTATAACATAATATCTTCCATACGTTTTCCCCGTTATGTAATAAAGGGTAAAGAAAATCTTAAATTATACTATGGTATAGGGCAATTTCAAACATAAGAATGCAGTAACGGAAGGGAACAAGTGTGTTGAAAATAAATAACATTAAAATGAAGTAGATATTCAAAATTATTATTAACTAAAATTATTACATAGAACAGAAATAAAAAAATCTTAGTCTAAAAGCTTCAGTACCGCCTGTACTATATTGTAGAATAGATAATAAACTAAAAAATTAAAATTAAGCAGCCTTTCTCTGGACATTATGGACGGTCCCATATTTTTCTTTTAGTTTTTCTGTAAATTCAGGGTCGTCCCAGCCCCATAAGTAGTGTGTACCGTCGCCCGTACGATGAGCTCTTTGTTTTACTATATCTGGTGATACGCTTTTTAAATCGTATGCTTGTCCAATCTGAAAATAAATGTGTATTAAGTTTAAAATTTTCATTTTATTATTTTGTTGCAAGAAATTATAATCGACTTCCAAATAAATTATTACACATGTATTTGTTTTTGTCCACGTAAAAATTTAATAAATAATTTAATAACGTTAAACTAGTATTTAAGTAAACTTTTTAAATTCTGAATGTTTTAAGATCATCTAAATAGGTACATACTTTTGCCATAGCTTCGATGAATACAACGGTAGGTGTGAGCATGTTATAAAATGGTAACTCAGTTGCGCGATAATCCCATGGAAAAGTGTGATGGTAGTTGTGGAATCCCTCAACGCAAATCATCCACACTCCTATGTTGTCCCTTGGATTGAGGGACCTGTAAATATGCGTTTATTATATTATAACATAGCTATAGGGAGACTTACCATAATTACGAAGAGCCAAACCCTCAATGAATGATAAAATGAGCCTCTGCGTCCCGTAGAAGAGAAAGAGACTATTTTTTATTTTGCTTTTCGCTTAATTTGTGTTTTTTTTATATTTGAAATGCAATCAAAATTATTATGAATTTAAAACATATTAATAAGGGGCGCGGAGGAACGATCGGTTGAGGTGTCGGTGCTGTTCAAGTTTGACCGGGACGCCGGGACAGGGATCTCAAAACCGGGACGTATAGTAAGCCTAGCTATTATAATTATTTTATCAATAATTATTTTTAACAAAAATCTGAACGGGTGGCCGAGAGGCTAGGCGTTGCTACGGTTAGGCAAGATACGCAGGTTCGAATCCTGCCTCGTGATCAAATTTTTTCTATTCTTTCAAAATTTCTCATTTATAAAGCATTTCAATGCTATAAAACTAAAAATTAAATAAAAAATCTGAACCTCCTACAAATTATGTGAACTAGACCTAATTTAAAATGGCCCTCATGGAAGGCACCAACTTAAAAAAAAATCATAAAAATAGCTATGAAGAATCATAAAAATCTGTTCAATATGTTTTTTAAGTCGGTTGAAAATATAAATTCTTCTAGCTATAAAGAACTATATACCTACTTGTAGATTTTAAAACACTTACCAATGTCTACAAAATTCTATAAAAGCTTAAGTACTTATACAGTGTTGTTTACTTGATTTCAAATATATGTAAACAGTCTTTGTTTTTTCAAAGTTGATAGAATAACTCACTTATCATATGGACGATATCCAAATGTATGAGAAAAGCTATTCACGCTCCACACCACATTTATGCCGCAGGTATATCGAAGAATGGTTGGAATGAAGAACGCATTTAACCATGTTTCACCCCAAAAATACACAGGAATAACAGTTGGCAGAACGAAGCAGAGGAACGGCATCATCTTCATGTAATGTCTGTAGAAATATAAGAATTAATAAAATTTCAAACAATCATGAACATTAATAAAATTAATAAATAAATAAATAATAAACATTAATAAAAAAGCAATGGTCATCTGGATTGGAGGTAGGTGATTAAATTCACTTATAGAATAGGTATAAATTATGTATAAGTACATAATAAATGTTATTTTTTTTTTGTTTCTTAAGTGACGAAAAGCTTGAATTTATCTGCAGCGTGAGTAAGATCCCGTGTCCCCTTCAGGCTTATGGGGTGGATGCACTTTGCACGTGTTTTATTGATCGATTTTTTAACTACATAGTAATTAAACATGGGTTGACGTTAAACCTGTGGATAAACGCAGTATCATGAAGTGGAAATAATGTTGTAGTGTAACTCAAGTATAGATTTTATCCAAAACTTTATGACTTATTCTTTTTCTTACTCTTCCCTTCGTTCATCTTGTCAATCCAACTTTCCATTTTAAGTCGGCAATCTTGTTCAAATGTTCATGAGCGGTGGTAGCGCTTACCATCAGCCGACTCATCAGCTCCATTGCCGACGATAACATAAAATAGTTAAAAAAATATGGATATGGCGTCAATTTCCACATACTTTTTCTGAAACATGACAACGGGATCTTCATAAAGATCGGTCACATCTATACGGCGACCTCCCTCGATTACTTCGGGACTCTTCTTGCAACACAGCCATCCCATATGAGAGAAGAATAAGCCCCTTTCAGCGTTGTGGGGGTCAGCGTCCGTGTCTGCATACTTGTGATGTGTGCGATGATCACGAGCCCATTCGAATATACAATCCTAGTAAAACATACATACAAGATTTAGGTATAAGTCAAAAATGTTAGAAACATCTGAATTTATTTTGCAGTAAGCTCGGAACATTCATAATTTTACAGGTACCCATAAGAGAATTAACTATGGTTATGATGATATGATGATAATGACTGTCACTTGTACTGGTAATAAAATTTATCTATTAATATACTTAATAGGTATAGCAATAAGGTAATGTAACAAAGAAAAAGCAATTCAATAACCGAACATATAATCATTATGAGCCATATTAATTGACTGAAACTTTTGATTTACTGGTTCACTTTACTATAATATGGCTATTGATTTTTTTATATGTTGTACGAGCACCATAACTAGTTACTACTTATATTTACCAATAACTTCACTTTAGTAATTAATACTTTATATCGTTGCCTCTTGATGGAGCTGCATTTTGTTCTTTAATGTATAAAAGTGGAGCTAGTGAATTAAGTGCTTTTTATCAGTAAAATCTAAAATTCTCACTAAAATTGACATCAAAGTAATATACCTGAAAGCCCATTGTTTGCCATATCATAAGCACAATACGCAAGGGTGTTTTCGCTTTGAAGCATCGATGTGTCCAAAGCCGATGAGATCCCGCACCAATACCGATAGCACACATCAAATGAACTAGGAACGCTAGAAACATAAAATAAATTGAAAATAATAATCCTTTAATACTTAACAACCATACAATGTGTAAAAGTATAAAGTATAAGCAGTATACCTAAGTGGTAAGTATCCTGTAGGTATGTTAATTTTTATATGTTTCATTTGTTAGCTATATGACAAAAATATATAATCTATATATATAAAATTCTCGTGTCACAGTTTTCGTTGCCAAACTCCTCCGAAACGGCTTGACCGATTCTTATGAAATTTTGTGTGCATGTTGAGTATGTCTGAGAATCGGCCAACATCTATTTTTTATCCCGATATTCCTACGGGATACGGACTTACGCGGGTGAAACCGCGGGGCGCAGCTAGTAGTATATATATGTGACGTGTGAGCAAATGGTGAAATTGCTTTAAATATACTACCTACTGAATTTAAATTGTATCTTTATATAATACGACCCGTGTAACATATAATTATGTCTTGATGCACAATTATACTAAATATTTTGAGCACGACGCGTTGCCATTGAAAATTTCATGGTTATCAATGATAAAGCAATGTCTTTAATTTTGTATTAAAATCACTATCATTTAAATACATATTGCTTAAAAATTATTTATTAAAATGAGTTTGTCATCTCATTTCACAAAATTAATATATTTTTATTTAACTTTCTGAATATAAAAATGGAACGGGAAACATTGTAAAATACGTACCAAAGACATTCGTTTGCCATTTGGCTGAGGTCAACGCTAGATATATTCCATACGCGGATCCAATGTGCAAAAAGAGGAACCAAAATATATTGAACCACACGTATTCGTATTTCTTCGGAGCTGCCTTTTTCAGAACTGATACATCTTTCGCTAAACCCAAGTCCGGTGTCTGTGTGTCCGTTTCAAACACAACGCCGCTTGGAGTTGGTTCTGATTGTGGTGGCATCTTCTGTAACGAACATAATAATAATTAAAAAAAAAATTGTATGAAGTACTTTATACCTAATACTATATGTACAATGACTATGAATATTTTCTCTTTGATAATATTATCTTTAGGTTTATAATTTATTTATTACAATTATCTATAATAATTAGGGGCATATTTTCATTTAGTTATTATCATATCAAATCGAGATCTATGAGGGTAAAAACCCAATATAATATATATTTTTCCATGACACCATGGGTGAAGCCGCGGGCCAAACTAGCTAGTATTTCAATTAATAAAAGTAGCGTAAAAGGATATAATGATTTTATAGAAGACGTTCTAAAAGGAGACTTGAGTCGAAAGTCTTCTATCGATTTTTCATGAAAATTTTTGTCAACGAAAGAAGTGGGTTAATCCGGATTTATAATGTAAGAACCTTGTTTCACTCACCTCAAATCCAGACTAACTAATTGAAAGGACAGAACTCCTTTTATACACATCGTAAAACAATAGGATTTCACACCTAAATCTTTATTCAAATGATGTTAATTAGTTGACATCGGGTATTTGTTTAATGAAAAGAGAAGTGATACTTATTAACATATTGTTTAATTACAGAAAATAGGCCAATTTTCTTCCGCACTTGTTAAATAGTACTATAATTATACATATAGTTTATAAATGTACACACATAATATAACTATATAAACATGTTTGTGTAATTGATTGAACCCTGACTTAGCAATATAGTCATATTTATATTGACAAGCAAAGGAAACTCCCTGTACGAAAAATTTTTCATGTTTAATAACTCGATGTGCATACAGTAAAAGCAAATTTCCTAAAGTCATATTAACTCGTCGCAGGTCACATGAGTTTCGAGTATAAATCTCTATCGGAACAGTAGCGCCGCGTGTAATTTCCGCAATATCGCACCAACGAATTTTCTATCAGAACCGTTTCTGTAGCCACTGCCTGCCGTTGGGACGAGGAATCCTGTTTATTGCCTCTTTATATGTGCAAATGCTTGTAAATGTTGATTTTATTTGACTGATGAAATAATTAAAGATGACCTTTAATTAGTTCTACATTATTTAAAGTACAAATGCTTGTAAATATTAAGTTGTTTCAACTGGCTAACTAATGGCTCTTTCAAAGATTGTTAGAAATATTGAGTTGTTTATAAATTTACGAGTGATTAGTGTTTGAAGCTTTTCTTTCTTATCAGACCAAAAATCAAATCAAATCAAATCAAATCAAATTTATTAAATCAAACACTTAACCTAACCTTAAAGCTAAGTACATCGCTGTAGCAATTACAAATAGGTATCAAACAATTAAGGTTCAAGACCGATATCTTTGCTAGGTTACAGAGTAACCTGTATTAAAGATATCAGTACCTTCCCCATACCATCAATAAAGCACAATGTAATTTAAATGTCAAAAATTTTTATATCTAAGGTTTTTTGAAATTCTTGTATGACTAACTGTACTGATATAAAACTTTACGCGAACAAAATAAATTACATTAATAGGCTACGCAATTGATTTGCTCTATTTTCTAGTTAGGTACTGAACAAACCGATTCCTATGAAATCTAATTGCTATAATGAAGGAATTCATCTTAGGGTTCACATACTATACCTATATTAAATATTTGTCTATATGTAATATTTCTCCGTCAGTTATGTCCTACTTTATTACTGTCAACTGGCTGCAAACGGGACAAATTAATAAAATTGTTTTCTACATAAATGAAACAATAAAATTGCTTTCGCATAAAAACTGATGAACGGCAAAGTAAAAAGTACACGAAATAAAATCCGTAAATAACATCAAAGAACGCCATTCAGAAGAGCTGTCTTAGATTTGTACCGTAAATGTGGTAAACATATATGAAGGGAATGAATGGCAAATCTTCCGGACGACTAACTGGGGCGTGAAACGAAGATTTTATTTTGACGAGTCTTTTGCTCAAACCACTCTGATTTCCTTCCACTTCAGCGATAATCCGTTCTAAATAGGAATTAAAAGAGAATGGATTCGTTCATGAATATTTAAATTGAAACCGTATTGTCGACGTATTTTTGCGTGTACTATAAACGAGACTTTATTTTATTTGTTTCACAATATTTGTTAAATTTCAAATTTTGATACCATTTTTTCCACATTAGAAAATCCGATTTTAACTCGCTTTAAAATATATTCGTTGTAAATTTAAAACATATAAAAAAACATGACAGTAAATGAATTAGCAAAAATAACGTATGCATAGATAAATAAATTGATTATATATTTCTATTTTCCATTTCGCTTTGAAGTAGGTAATTAGGTTGGGCTCGGAATATTCATTCAACGTTGAGCAAACGACCGATTATTGGTAACAAAGGGCAAGGAACGCTGATAAATTAATTTAAAGGCGACTTACATTGGAAATATTTCTTAACAAAGAGTGGACGTCTATATAGTGCCTTCTCCTGCTCATTTTAATTCCTTTCCTTTCTTTAGTAATATCCTAGATTAAAATAATGTGGCTTATATCAAAATTATTTGAAATTAGTTAAAAAATTTGAATACTGATTAAATAAACGTTAATAATAAATTTTGCTATCGAAAAGTTAGATCGATAAATGAGAATTATTAACCTACGTACTATTAAACGTTCACATCGAGTGTCGCTTAATTTGTTTTTATTAAGATCTGTGATACTATCTATATGCCTGATTATTGTTAATTTACTATAAGTGAAAATATGTAATTTCAAATGCTTTAATGTTTTCAATCGAAAGTACCTTGCATATACCTTATGCGTTTCATATATTTTAGATAACGTTGATATACATACAACTATAGCTGTAGGTACGTATGAGTGCAACTAACAATATTGAGAGCGCCTTTAGCAAGGAACAATCAGTTTATCTTAGCGCCGGTGCTCACTAATGATTTTAGTTTTGTACAACAGTGAATAGAACCAGTCGAAGTGCGCGCCGTTGAATTGAATAGTGTTCTTCATTTAATTAACACTCGGTATTGTACAGTTTCAGTTCTCAACTTGTATAACATTCGTCTATTGAAAATGTTTTTCACGCTTAGCGGATGGTAGAAACGATTCGCGTCTACTCGATTGCACTAAAGATCGATTATGTAATTTTGTTACACTCTTATGTAATGTTACACCGAGTTTAAAATTGAAATGTTAAAAAAAAGATTAAAGGTTTTTTACAATGGCCAAGCAACCGCGGTTTATGTATGAAAATATAAAAAAAGGAACATACTCTATAATTGAGATGTCAAGAGCTTTAAATGATTACTGTGCATTATTATTAAGGAAGCATGATAAACAGTGCACCAAATTAAAATTATTTATATAATTTTATCATTTGTTTAGCTGCATACCATAATATATGAAATAGAATTGTGCTGCAGCTAGAAATACTAAATTTAAACAAGGGATTTTTTGTTCACAATGAAGTTATCGTTTTGTATTAAAAGATAAAACAATTAAAACAACCCTTTATATTTTTGTTACACTTGTTAATTAACACAGAGTCAGTTAATAACTGAGTTTTGTGGATTATTGTTGTTTATGATGCGCATTTGACATGTATTTCGCTGATGTCTTCCTCAATCTATTGACAACAAATATATCAGTATTCTACATAGTCGTATAGAAGGTAGAGTGGTATTGTACATACTTACTTATTCTTTTTTGTCTTTAATAATTCTTCAAAGATTAGCATTAAAAGCAAAAAATTTGTATACTGCTGCCCGTCGGAATATACCTATGTGCTATGTGTGACTACAATAACAGTTCAATCTGCAAAATAATCCATCCCCGCGGTCGCTGTGATTGATTCCGTAGTGTTAAATTTCATCTGACGAATGACCCATGGTTTAATGAACGCGACAGGGAGAGGGATGTATTGTGACCGGTGATGCTTTACCCGGGGTGCCAGCCGGGAGGGCCACTATCGCACGATCACTAGTGTATTTTTGTTAATAGCTCACGATCTCCGAATATAAGCAGAGGCGTAGAGAAAACGAAATAATTTTAACGCACTTGATGCGTTGGCATATTTTAATGTTACCCCTTTGAATAATTAAAGTCGTGAAGCAATAATGTTTTATCGCAGATGTTGTATGGCGATTCTTAATAATGTTGAGTCATTTATAATGTGTAATGACGAGAGAAGGAATTTATATTATCGTTTGCCTTATACTAGGTTTTTGAAGGAAGAAATATAAAAATGTCTATAATGTAGTTTATTGAAAATTCAGGAATTAGTCAAAGAAATAACAAAAAACTTTAATGTGTGTAATGTGATTCATGAAACTGATTTTTATTCGCCTTTTTGTAAACATTTCTATTTTGTTTCGACTGAGATTTCTAAATTAACGAAGCTCTGACACAAGTTTGAAGACATTCCGTGTCCTTAAATACTTAGCTTAGTCCCTTTTGTATAAAACATTTTACGCAGGAATAAAATGAGATTGCGGGTAGTAGAAGAGACAAAATGTTGGTGTAGCACGCTCATTACTTGCACCATATTGCGGTGTCCCCTCGTAAAGGGCAGTGCAGAGGGCCGTTGACAACCCTACATATAGAGGGCTCTGAGAAAACTTTACCCATCGCCCTAATGCAATGGATCTCATAGAATTCCGCTTAGCTCTCCCAGGATTCCAATAAAGTTGTGACGCTGCAGATCAATCTCGATTAATTGGATTAAGTAATTAGAGTACGAGGAAATTGTCTTAAATAATGAACATAAGGGTAGATATTCCGTACAGATATGGGTGAAACAGGTTAATGTAGAAAATGAGTTTGATTTGGTTACTTTGTCAATCTTTCTACTAGCTATTAAATCCTACAACGCTCCGTCCACTGCTTGAAAAATTGGCATAATATGTCACTTATATTATTATTGCGTAATATTATTCTTCGGGGACCTAGTAACATTGCAACAAATGTATAAGAACCCTATTTCATAAATCTCATCGGTGAAGCGAATGGGTGCAGAGTCTGACGGCACGGATCGTGTGCCCCAGTCTTTGTGAGCGCGGGGCGAGACGCGTTGACGTCACGGCGCGCATGCGCGAATAAGGACTCCTTCATGGATAGAGTAGGGGCAGATAGAACAACCATTTAACAATTTATTATGAATATTTTTTATTACAAACAACCGATATCCTTTTTGGCACTATTGACTGAACGTTTATTTTCCGACTTTTACTTCTTTATTAAATTATTATGACTATTAAATAATTTAATATTCTATTAAAACACCAGAAAATCTACAACGTCCACTAATACAAGAAAAGTAAAACTAGAAAAAAGGGGCAAAATTCGAGCCCCTTTTAATCGTGGAAATACCTTAGACATGAATTTTCAATTGTTTTAAGTTAGTTATAATGAGGTAAAGAAATGTTATTTTTTGAAAAAGACACATGACCAAATGTGGGAAACGATAGGATCCTGGTTTATCTAATACATGCATTTTCTTAAAAATTGGAGTATAATTTCTTTATGCATTTTTGCTTTGCTATTAGCTGTCTGAAATAAATTTAATTCTATTTTATAAGGTTTAATTTTATATACCTGCACATACAAACATATACGTTATTAAATTACTAAACAATGAAATAGTCTAAGTTGAATAAAATCTGTCTTGATCGAATTAAGTTATAATTTTTGGCTTTTTTTTATTAAGCGTTTGTATGAGATTTTACGTATTTTCGAACCTGCCATTTCTATATTAATATGTTATTGCGTATTCTTTCTTTATATAAATTTTAAATCAAACTCATTTTACCTTTTCATTTAATATTATAGAAAACATCGTCGTCGCATCGCATCGTCATACGTTAAAAATCTGTATATTTATATTAAAGAAATCTGCATATGTTGCAATAAAAAACAGTTTTGCATCAATTGTTCTATCTGAATTGCTTTCTTGCTCTATGCATCGCAGTCCGTATTCGCGGTGGCAACCGGGCTCGGTGTGGAGTCACTCGCGAGAGCTACGCGCGTACGCTACGAATCGCTACGCTACGTAGTCGATCAAGTATACTAACGACAAATTACGCGCCGTACGGACTACTGTGACAATACTTCCGAACCACCCTTGAACTCGTGTGCGTGTTGTGTATTTAAACTATCTATTTGTGTGGACTGTGGAATATCTTCTTATGAGGTGGGTGCATAATACTGCATGAATTTTGCTTAACAGTTTTACGAGAGATTCTAATGTCAAGGACACAGATATTGATCAAACATGTTTTCTCGTATTGTGTTCTTACATATTTACGTTTAATTGTCTTATGTTGTTATTGACCTTGAGATGCCTATACGCATTAGTTATATATGGGATACACACGTAAAGGTAAAGCATTTAAAGCCGCTATTAGATGTAATGCGCGACAAAGGAATAGGTATCCGAGTGGGGTCGGAATAATTTATAAGGAAAGGTGCCACCTTGCGTTACAAGCTTCATGAATATGGAATGTTTTTAAAAGGTATATTTTAATGATGAGCCCAATTTTTTAATTAGCTAGTCATAGTCTAAGAGTCATAAAGTTGATTCGTTTCTATTTAAAAGCTGAGTTTATACAAACTTATACGATTTATGTGTAGGTACATATTAGTTCAGAAGTTATTGAAAGAAATTGTAAAATATATAATTTAGAATAAAACATAGGAAAAACATAAAGAAAATTTAATATGTATTATATCTAAATTAACAAATATATGAAAACAGAAATAGAAAAAATATGACAAACTCTTTTTTATAAACAATCTCATTATTACACAATAGAATATTGTTACTATAATTCTACACAAGCTTTACTATAATTATATCCTTTTTTAATACCGCTGTTTAATATCTTGTAAACCAATTTTAACTCATGCGTGATAACAATAAAGGAAAAATGTACAGTTTTTCATTAGTAGTCGTGTAGTTGATCGGTTCAAAAAATATCAGAAGGGTTCATAAAAAAAGTTATTTGTTTGAACTGTGATGTTATAATAGAAGCCAATTTCAAAAGCTATCTATTTCATTCACAGTTTTTATCTAGGATTGGTGCGCAAAATTATTAAAACGGACTATTCAACCGCTTTTGTTCTGATTCCAGTTCAATTCTGTATTTGACATATTAATTAATATCTCAATTGAGTCTGAGTATAGTTCTGCCACTTTCCAACGATGATATTTTTTCGAGTCTTTTGAAGAATACGTTTGGCGAGTTGCCAATAATATCTGTGCAAAGATTTATTATGGAAAAATTCTATTGTATAATTATTTGATTATATACATGGAATAGTTGAAGCTGTGATGGCTCAGTGGTGAGGAACTTAAAATTAAATAAAAAAGTCGGGGGTTCCAGCTTGGCTTGGAATGTTGGAATTATTATTTTTTTTATTTATCTGCGCATAATCCATATCATACTATTAGAATCGGTAAAGTAAAGACGGTCAAGGACGACATCTAGCAACTAACCCCCCTGATGATGTTGATGTTGATGATGATGATGATAGAATAGTACTAAAACATTGTACATAAACTGTAATATACTTGAAACTTCATTTGCGTTATTTAACATTAAATTGAAGATGGAAAGTGATAAATGAGATATAAGCTTTATTTTCTTTGAAGAAATTTGTAATGTCAAAATTCCAACTTCGTATCACACATTAGAAAGCAACGGAATACAAATTCACTTAATTCACATTCCATCGTTTCTAAAGTACTTGGGTACAAAACGGTAATAGTTTATGCGATGACTACAATTTATCTTGCTTTGCATTGAGAGCGGTTGGGGTGCGTAGGGCACACAAACTAACAAAGGGCCACCCCTTGAACTCGAAACTAAGTGACACGAACACAGGTTATTGAGGTATAAATCATTGGTTACCTGGGAAAGAGAACGAAGAAAGTCTTTTTAATACAATAATTAATGTTTAAATATTTTTTTGCGCATTATTGATGTTCGTTGTAATTATATTTTTATACATATATATATATACATATCTCCGGCAAGCACGTAGTCACACACACACAGACATACACACAAATTTTACTCAAGTTAAATTTTTGTTATTTTTCTTACTTTTATTTTTACCTTATACCCCAGTAGTGCTATCCACGAGGGGGGCTGTACTACAGGTCTTTTTATGATGACCAATTTCAGACAATAGTCCTTCACAATGTTAATGATTGTGAAAACAAATAAAGAATTTTTTTTTATTATTTATGTATTAATGATTCACTGATTCGACATTTTTCTATTTGATTTTTGTTTAAATTTTTTAGAAATTGATGCTTTAAAATGTATGTTCTTTATGAATAATTATTTTATTATCACACATTGAGATGAGGTTATAATATACGTGTGAATAGCTCGAATTTGTTATTTCTTATAGTAGTTTACAATAGAAACATTCATGTATAACAATATATTTAAAGTATTGCTTATTTATTTAAAAGACATATACTTCCCACAAGCTTACAATTTTGTGGTACATATTACTGGGAAACTATCATACTAAATCCATATTTTTTTGGCTTACATTTGCATAAAATTAAAATTGTAATAATTATGTAATTATTCCGAATTAGGAATAAGTAGGCTATATAAATTAATCCATATATTTTATATGCTTTATTTAAGGTATGTTTGGATATTCTGGAGTTACTATGTAATTAAATACTATCCATTTGTATTATTATATTGTAACAAATTCTCAGAAGAAAGCATAGGAAGTACCAAGGGTATATTGTGTTTTCCTTCTTATTCACTAGTATACTTTACAATATGTTCTGATTTATGACGATATGATGAGAAGACATATTTTGCAAGACAAAGTCAACATTCAAAAGAATCACAATTATGAGATCGCTTTAATTTCTGTAAACTCTGAAAATCTTGGCAATGTTTCCGTGTTAAGTGCTATCAAGACGATATTTGAATGAAAATTGAAAAAGTTCTTTCCCTAAAGACATAACAACCGTTCTAAAGAATATTTAACATCTGTGAAATTGTTGCAGCCCCCGGAAAAGCTTATGAACGAATGTAATTGTGCCAAAATGCTCTGCTTCGCTAGGTTTTTTTAATAATAAATACAAACTTTTTGTATTAGCTTTCGATGAAGAGGTATATAAGGTGATTTCATTTATAAAAAAATTATTTTCAACAAAATTGTTAAGTATAAAAATTACTGGGGACTTTTTATATCACAACACATCGTATCTAAAAGGTTTATTCACATAAAAGCTAATTTTATCGTCTTTGTTTTTATTCCACGCTCTAATCCATCTAAATTCCAAGGGACAGGGAAAAGATAGGCATATGTGCCATCCTCCAGTTTATAACTCTCTGGGACAAGGGTAACATTTACTTATCGACGTGGAAAAGGTTCTATAATACATTCTGCCGCCCGACTCACTTCCAACATAAAATGCGAACTTTTTATTCGCTCCGCAGACGCGATGGCAGGGCGCTGGCGAGGCGATGGCAACTTTAAATTTCGTAGAAACAATTTTTCGCTGGAATAAATTTTATACGTGCTCGTCTAGATACAGTCAGCGTTTGCTCTTCCTTGATAACATATTTGAACGCGGCGTAGTATTTCCAAGTAATATTTTTTCATTTACCTCGATGTAGATACTGCGAGGTTGACTAATGATTTGATGGACATTGTTCTTATTGCTAGAGAAAGCTTCTAGGTAAATTTAAAAATAAATACGTTTTTTTGTTCTATTTTACGATGTATCCTTATAAATAAATTATGTCGGAAGTTCTTCTACATTAAGTGACCGCCTCTGTGGTTGACTGCATCACTGGTGAGCGTAGAAATGAAAAGTTCTTAAATCAATACTCTAGTATTATGTTATATGTTTCAATACTATCAAAACTCTTGAACTCTTTTAATCAATTGATCAATGAAATACCTTCCCCATCGATGAACACGGGACTTCAATTTTTAACGCTTAGTCTAATTAGAAATATATTATGTGCCATTCACGAGCAGTAACAACTAATCCGCGCACTAATTATGTCGATGACAACTTCAATGATAATATAGAGCACAGACAGTTGGTAAACGGACCTCGGGTTAATTTGCTTTGATAAATAATTTGCGAAATTGCTTTGTCGAAACCGCTGAATACGGGCTTCGCGTTTGATTAGAGGATTATTTGCCAAATACTCGATATCGTAAAATCCTGTTAATTTATTAGGCATAGCTATAATTAGACGGTGTCGTCGAAAGAATGTCTGAAGGGATCAAAAGATGCTTTCATTCTTCAGATTGTTTGAATAGTGCCGTTAAAATTGTTACGATGTTGTTATTTCGCTTCAAGTATTAAGGGGCTTAGGAATAATTGATTTTATCTTGACTTGTTTGAAATTATTTTGAGTACAATAACTTGTAAAAATATTATCTGTAGGATAAGTGTTTTAAGACATCTTTCATGTATGAACACTACTATATTGTATGTTTAAGTTACTCCATTTGCAAACGTAAAAGGAGCAAAAATAAGTCTCATATGCATAAAGAGATGCGAATAGCATTTATACGCGGAACTGAGCACTTCGCGCCAATTGAAACACGTACCGTCCTCTAAATTGTTCCTGACGGCCCGCATGTTCCAGAAGTATTTCTTAATAACGAAGGCATCACTTTATTTAACGAATTTAAACAATGAAAATAAATAATTATGTGATTTTAAAATTAAATATAGATATTGTTTTTTTAACATTTTGTTCTAAAATAAGTTATCAAATATTTGTTATCATGTAATGAATACAAGTAATTAAAGGCTGTTATTAGGGTAATTCGAATTATTTGTCTAAGTTTAGCAATCTAAATCACAAGACAGAAATAAAAAAAAATAGTCAAGAATAAAATTATTGGCTTGATCACTTTTAAAGCTCTTTAAAGAGAGATTTCCCTTTTTCTCCTGGGACGTGTGATAGACCATTTTCCGTCTGTCATTGATTGAATTTTATAAGACGATTAACTCAATAGGTTTTTATTCTTTTCCCTTGTAATATGATCACAGATGTCGTTTTCTTGCCATTAATGTGGTTATTCATCTATTAAATACTTACGATATTTGGTAAGGTTTACTAATGTTTCTACTGCATCACAATGTAGAGTTGCCCTACAGTGAGTTTTCATGTCATAAACAACCAACATATACTCAATTTATATACTTTACTGAGTTTGTACTTATAGATGATTATATATACAAAAGGGATTGTGATTTTTCCTATAGGTATCTATTGAATCAGCTGTTCAACTGTGTAAATATAAAGTAAACAAAAATAAATAGTACGACCATGCATGTATTAACATTTGATGAATTAGATTACCGTTGGTTGATGTGTGCTCTGACAATTGTGTGTTAACGAGACCTCATTGTATGCTCATTTATCATTTCACAATGTTATCAACGAATATAATGGGCCCGTAACCTCACCTACATAGTATGTTAAACTATTCAACAAATCAGACATACTATATCCAAACCAAGATATCCATAAAAGTTTATAATATTCTCTTATATCAATATATTATGAAGTATAATAAATATTAGGTACCAAAATTTCAGGAATTCATTACTTAAATAAGAAAAAAACTCTCTTGGACGTATAACCACATTTTATATCTCATATTAAGAGAAGCTTCTCAGTCACTAGAATATTATTTATCCAATCTTATAATTTGAATAAATCCATTTTAATTTTAATCTTCCTACCGAGTCGAGGGTTTGAAAGGTTAAGGTAAATGTACGTTAAGAGTTTAAAATTATAAAGCTTTGAACACTTTATCTTGTTATTATTACACTTAACAGAGTTTTTTTTAATGTATAGTTAACCTTCTGATTGATATTTTTTGATTGAAATATTGACTTTCAATTGTCTATCAATTTATATAAAATTTAATATTTTAAGCTGTACTTATACCGACATCGTTTACCACAATAGAATAGAATGGAGTACAACGTTGCTTTTTAAACAATGATCTAGAATATAAAACAAATAAACGTGCAAGTGTAATGAAAGGGTGGGTTTCGGGGTATAATATCGCAGGGGGTGCGGGCGGTACCAATCGATAAGCACCCCTGTTGTACGGGCCTAATGCACCCCTAACACCACGCTACGGTGCAACTCAAAGGAATTGCAACCCTGTACTGTCCAAGATAAACTGGGTCGCCCCTTGTTCCTTCGACGTAATATTTTTGACAACAATGCTAATGCAATAATACAACTGTACAAAATCTATAGACTTTTTTTGAAGTTCTTAAATGAAACATAACAAATAAGTATACGAATATATTGTTTTTACTTTCATAAACAAAAGAAAGAAGTACATATTTATTGCCTAAATTATTTGATTAAGTGTTGAAAAGTATCTCATTTGATCGCAAAAGAGCAAATTATCAAATTTAACTAGGTGGAATAGCAATTTTAATTAAATTTGTAATAACGTAAACAAATCCGATTGTTTCGTGATTGCTTCGTCGCTGAGAACGGCCACTGATTGATTATAGCCTGTTCCTAATAAATTGCCGATAGAACCATTTACATTAAAAAGTAAAATAAGCTACGCTTCACGGTTTCGGGTTTTAGTGATTAGTTTAAACCTGTATATTTTTAGTTAAAAGAAATTGTTTAAACGTCAAACACGTCATATGAATAACCTCTACGGCCTTGCTTCGGATTGTAGAAAAGTCTTTATTGTATTTGAGCCGTCCCAAAGCAGTGCACTGAATCAACTTCGTAAGTCATGATAGCTTATGTGATTTGAGTGCATTGGAAAATATTTTTTCTATTTTTCAACATTTTGAACTCTATTAGTATTTATTATAAGCAAATTGCTTTAGAATCTCTATTAGTACTCTATTGTAAGCAACTTACTATAGACTTTTAGGCAATCTATATTTTGTTTATCGTAAAGCGATGCTCATTTTTAAACGTGTTTTCATTGACGCGACGTCAAAGTTGAAATTGATTTTAACGGAAAACTGATTTCCTAAAAGTCTAGACTCATATCCGCCCCTCCAATTTTATTTCTTGAGGAAGGTTATTGTAGCAATGTATTCAGTAAGTGTATATTGATTAAAAGTTAGGAACGTTTACTTCTAATAAAATCTACATGGCCCCAAGCAAGCAACACATACATGTCAATGAACTACGATAATAAATAAGTATTGGTAAAGTATTACAGCTGTATGAAATTGACACTACAAATTCTTTTTAAATATAGTGCATAAAAAAATTGTTGTAAATTTTGCTGAAAGAACATAGATATTACATATCTTATAAATAAAATAAATCAATGTTTTCCTGAGACACGTTATTGGCAATATTTTAGGAGACCAGCTTATCAGTGACCATCAATATGGCTTTCGTCATGGTCGGTCATCTGGTGATCTTTTGACTTTCCTAACTCACC
>NC_052113.1:5623588-5642959 GCF_012273895.1 Zerene cesonia | reverse complement strand
AAAAAAAAAAAAAAAAAAAAGACCATATCGAAAAATATACAATAAAAAGTATCGATCAAAACTTAAATTATTTGATTACAGACTATTAATCATACTGGTTCTTTATACTACGATAACACTGTAAATTATTTAACAATACCAATATAATTTATAAATTCTGTCTGCATTTTATTAATTCATTTTGCACTCTACCAGAATAATTCAATAGATGCACCTATAATAACCGATTAGGTTTGTTATATACCTACAATACATAATATATATACATACATAATGTAACATACTTGCTTCATTCTAAGATAGTCACTGACCAGAAAGCCTGTGACAAAGTGAATGAAGGAATACTGTAGAGGAGAGCGTTACCCACGCCTAGTGCATACACGTGTCAAGTCGCAGTCTAGCTATTGAGTGTTACAATAGGCATTGTATAGCCTCGCTTATCTCATATTCGCCTGGACGGTGCCCGTTCCGCACTGATAAAGTTCTATATAACTCGTTAGTGAGTGTCGTGTTACTTATAAAATCAAATGCTATCAATTAACTACACGTATTTATGTGTACGTTTATGTAATTTTACTTTTTTAACCTTTATAACTTTACAATCTATAACGTAACAAATTAAATGAACTTTCTTAAATTTTTACTATTATAGTGAAAGAAGATTTTTGTAGATGACGAAAAAAAAATTTTTTTTTTTATTGTACACCAAAAATGACCACAAACGTAAAAAAGAAAATATACGTATTATTCACTCTGAAACAGGCGGTCTTTCGCAAAGATTGCGATCTCTTCCAGACAACCTGATTATCGTGGAGAAGCAGTAATAATAGAAATATGTATGTAAAATTTACATATAAAACAAAAATACGCAAATATACAAAAATTCATACTTGCTTGCATTCGAGAAAATCGAGAAATTCGAGAAAGAAGATAACGATCAAGAATACGTAACACATTTTTATGGAGAGAAGTACCTAGATGACGTAATTTTTTATTCAACAACATCATAGTAACTAAAACGTACAGATCTTATCTATATTCAAATAGATTCCAGTTCACTTCATGTTATAGTAAGTAGTTGAATGAGTTGAAAATTTCTGATTTAGAAAAAAATATCTGATATTCCGTGATAAATGACATTATCTTGGCCTCTTAGATAAAGTCATCAAAAATGAGTGGCTACAAAATGATAAAAAATAGTATACTTAAGAGTCAGCATATTAACTTGATAGTAGCAAGTTGTGTAAAATGTGTGCAAGGAAAGTATCACGTGTTCATCAAGATTTGATTGAAATAATAGAAAAAGTAGCTGAAATTAAAAACATTCAAAATATACAATATAGTGTCGATTTCGGCTACGAAGATGTCGATTCATTTGCGTCTGGATTACATAAAGTCATCATAAATGGGACTAGAAATGGTGTAAAAATAAAAATAGATTTTGTTATAAAACGACATTATAAACCTGAAGATCGAGTGTGTTTTAGAGAGGCGTATAGAAGAGAGTTTGTGATGTACAATCATGTGCAGCCCATTTTTCTTGAGATACAACGTAACTTAATAACAATAGAAGGTTTAAAATATAAATTTCCCAATTGTATTCTGTCTAGTATAGAGTACGACAAGGAATTTATTGCAGTGCACACAATTCCAAAATCCAAAGTATTTAACAGGTTCAAAACAATGGACTTCTTACATGTTTCATTAGTTGTGAAAAATTTAGCAAAATTTCACGCATTTTCTTTAGTGGCGGAAAAATTATATCCAGAAAAATTTAATGATATTAAACGGGCTCTAAGTAAAGATGTGCAATATTCAGATTTGAATAGCATACCCAATTCCCTTATCTGGTATTTCAATGCATCTGTGTCTGTTATAACAGACCCTGTAATCAAAAGTCAGCTGTCACAAATAGCGCCTCATATATTTACAATTTTAAACAAATACAGCACACCGGTCTCTAAATATAATGTGATATGTCACTCCGATTGTTGGAATAACAATAATATATTTATATATCAGGTAAATTATTTCATAAATTTCTCTTCATTATTTACTGGTTTTGTAGACAAAAATCACACATGATAATATATTTCAGGGCAGAAAACCAGTCGAAGTAGTTTTGGTGGATTACCAGTTGGCGCGTTTTGCATCACCGGCTACAGATATTTCATATTTCTTGTACATGAGCGCAAATTACGATTTTCTCTCCAAATATTACGACCAGCTACTAGATATTTATTATGGAACGATGGCAGGTATACTCCGTCAGTGTGATATTGATATACAAGAAACATTTCCTAGGCATATATTACATGATCATTTGAAGGAATATTCGGTTCTGGGTCTCGTAGAAGCTCTAATATCAATGAAAATTGTAACAGCGGAGTCTGAAGAGGCTCAAAAAATGCTTGAAATGAAACACCAAGTGCCAAATGGCTTGCACGAGTTTGAAACACAGAATCAGATTATGTTCGTTGAACGAGTTAACGGAATTGTTAAGTTTTTTTTCGAAAGGAACTTCACACTGGATGGAGTTATAATAGAACAATAAATATTATAAATACGCAGTGTATTTTTATTGATTAGGAAGACTTTATACTTAGTACAATCGTAAATCACTTCTATAAGAGCTCTTTTGTTTAATTCATAGAAAGCTAGATGCTTCGTTGATGGGTCAGAGATTAATGTGCTGTCGTTCTAACAATCTTAAATAAACACCAATTTAAACTGATTTTAAATCATACCTGTCCTTACTACTAATGATTGCATCAAATTCATCTACTCTACTTTGGAACAGATACAAATTACAGATTATATGTATTTATAGCATACTAATAAAAACAAAAACTAAAGTGTAATTTTTTTCATATAAATGTTATTAAGAAGTTTATTATTTTAAATCAAAAAATGCCGAACTAGAAAAAGTAATAAATTTAATACATTTTGCGAATATGTATTATGCCCCAGCAAAGATTAACTTCATTAAATAAAAATTCGTAGAAAGTATTATACTAAGATACTATTTACAGATCCCGTGTTAATTAATGCTTTTGCAAGTAAAACAAACGCTTCCAAATCCTACAACTAAGTTAAATAGCAATTATAAAACTGTTTTATTACAGCTAAATGATATAGTTAAATTGAAAAACGAGAACTGTAAAACAAGCTCGACATAGTTTCGTACTTTTACTTGTTTCTGTATTGCTGTACTTGTTTTTGGGCCATGGAAATGTATTTCCTACAATAAGATAATAAAAGCAGCATTGCGAATTTGAACTTTTTAATTGAACTACCGTTTTACCTCCTTATTACTATTCATTATGATTTTAAAAATATACAGGTTCAACACTGTATTAGCTTTAAATACAGTGTCGTTAAATAAAAATTATATACTACGCTGCTGAAAGCTAAGAAAAGTGAACCGGTTGTGACAGAAAAAATAGAATACCCACCATAAAGAACAAGCAATTATTCAGCACCTTGTACATATTTATGACTATACAATGTTCTACAATGTACATAATTGCTAAGGCTTACCGTGTTCTCGTTTGAGCTCCTCGGGCCATAAATAGTGAATTTTCCCGCACCCGTGTCAATATCGACATGTTTGGATGCCGACAGCTACATAGTAAATAAACCAGGTATATAAACAATACGATTGTACCTCAGAGAACATTGAATGTCTGAAAATCTATTATGTGTATTGAGTCCCTTCCATATTTGCTGTTTCATTCAGCGGCTTTTGTAAAATGTCAATGTTATTTCGATGCCTACGTCTATATAACTTTTATTTTGTGTTTCTTAAAATTGCGTCATCATTTGTAGAACGACTTCATTTGTATCTATCTATGTTTGTTTAATGAAACTGTGAATGGCATTGTAAATAAGGGTAAATAATCTAGTTTCGGCAAACCAATTTCAAATTAAGGTGAAATTGTGTTAACGTTTTCTAAGCATATATAGTAGGTATATGCACAGCTAGTTCTAATTTCAATAACGCAATAAATCTGTTTAAATAACGTGTGATAAAGAAGTTATTTTAGTTTATATAAAGTCACTTAACGATCGATCGAGGTTTCGTTACTCGAGCCATGAAATTAAATGAGCGTGAAACCCTTGTGACGTGGAAGGTGATAGGCCGCTTAATACTAATACTAAGCTGCCACCTCGTTTTAGGTCGGAATTTCACTAATCTTTCGTTAAATTTATATTTCGGCACGAACTTGAAGGCTTTTCGACAAAAGGGTCCTTTTGTAACAAGCGAGGATAACTTTTTATAGGAATAATATTATATTTATCGTTTGCTTGAATAAAAACTCTGAAGATATTTACTTTACAGAATGATTTCGGTAATTGTAAACATGACTGCTTATTGTGTGAATAATGTTGTTGTTGTATATGTATTCTTTATACGTAGGTAGCTTGCTTTTTAATAGAATTACAAACTAAAATAACAAAGGTAAATTGCGGTTAGATTGAAAATCTAACAACATATTGGGGAAATCGAAATATTTTTAATGTGTACAGACAACAAAAAAATAATCTATCACGGGCTGTCATTTTTATCATACGGAAATTTACAGTTCGTATTTATGCGTCTTAATGCTATTATTTCCTATGGCATTATGCACAAGTGAACTTGTGCCTGAAGTATGCCTCCATTCTTTCTAAAAACTACTTACTACACTGACATGTTCTGTATGAAATGTGATAATTATGTTCAGCAATGTGACCCTCATAGACACGTTGATAGGGTAGAAAAATGCTTTAGAGATAACGATAGCTCGTTGTGACACTAGTAGTAGGGTTAAGTGTGATGTTTAAAGTTAACCCTTTTAGTCGGCGGAACAAAGGGCGGCTCGTAAAGTCGGTCGTGTTTTGCTATTCGGGCAAGCGGTGCTCTAACATTCTGCACTTAATTGTTTTTAGCGCCTCGTATTAAAAACAAGATGCTATACTTTTTCCTTTGTACCGATTATTTAATTCAGTTTTACTGCTTTCTTGTAATTTCTAAAGTTAGGCTATCAGTTGCGAAGGCGATTTAATTATTTATTTAAAAAATGTAATCTCTTGAAGCGTTTGTTCATTTTAATTAGAAACGAGTAATTAAAACGAAAATTTTAAAAGTCGTCCATCATATTTTGTTTAGGCACTTAAGTTGTGAACGATTGTCATCTGACATAGTTATTAACACTTCCGGCGAATTCATCTTTCAAACAAAAATCATAATCACAGACATACACAGAGTTACACACAATTTTAACAAGCATTACATTGTTTATATTTTAAACGTGATAATGTATTTGTCTGTTTGTTTACCTTTTTTCACGTCTCAAGGAAGCGATTTCATAATATGATTTTTATGTTGAAAGATAAATAGCCTTACAACATAGGAATTTCCTTTGACTACACAGACGAAGCTGCGGGCAGATAGCTAGTGGGTATGCATAACCTATTAAGTAAGAAAAGCTTAACCCATAAACCTATAAATTATTTAGTGTCAGTCTACATCTACGTCGTTTCTAAATTAGGAAATATATTGTCCCATTGTTCGCTAGGAAGAGAAAATATAAAATGGATAAACTGCAGGGGCGGAGTGGCTAAAAGCGAGTGTAGAAGGTAAAATCTCTCCTACGGCGGTGTCGGGGTCGAATCT
Source organism: Zerene cesonia (assembly GCF_012273895.1). Classification (NCBI taxonomy): domain Eukaryota; kingdom Metazoa; phylum Arthropoda; class Insecta; order Lepidoptera; family Pieridae; genus Zerene; species Zerene cesonia. Next base: position 5,637,300 of record NC_052113.1, on the reverse strand, counting down.
AATTTTTCCCCCACTAATGTCCGCCTGCTCTTCGTTCAGGGTTGAGTGATCGCGAAAATTGTTACTTCACATTTACAACACCGGGAACTGGCTTAAATGTATTCTATTGTTTCTCGCAGGAACGTTTGATATACGATTAAGATACCTACAATGGGATAAAAGTAAAAAATGAATGTACCTGTCTTTAACCACGTTGTACACCAGTTTGTTTTACTTTTCAGAACATTGGAAAAACTGATTTAAGCACACATACCTTTTAAATATTTTTTGTTTATAGATAGATAATTACTTGCCTAGATAAATTAAAATATCGTTGTCTTTATATTAATCAGTGCACAATTTTTTTGACGTAGTGTGACAGTGATAATTTTTTCTCTAATGAGATTTTAAAGAATGGAAAAAATTTGATCACGAAGCAGGATTCGAACCCTCGTCATTTTGTCAAACCGTAGCAACTATTAGCGTCTCGGCCACCCGTGATTCTGCCTCAGCAATCGAATTTCTATTGCTCTTACTCTACAATTTCGGTTTCATATGCCTCTCTTAAAATAAATTATGTGTTCCAATAATCACATTTTGTTAATTACCTATGAAATAATTTGAAAAACTTGTTACGTTGTGAAATCATAAATGCAATCTGCTTCGTTCATCAATATGTGAGTTGATTACGCCCCGACAGCCATATTTTCATTTATTTATGGAACACATATTAATCAGCTTAAAGTTCATTAGTTTTATTCGGTCGGTCATGGCTTCGCGTGATGGTAACGGGTGCATTGAATTATTGATCCCACTATGGTCGGTTGTTTGATTAAATATTATTGAGATATTTTCAGCGGGAACAGGTGTGTAATGGAAAATCACTCAGAGAAATGTCACTTTCACTCACGATATGCTGACGTGTATTCATTTGATGTGTTTTAATTGGAATTTATTTTTCTGAGATACGGAAAATAGAACGGATAGATTTATTGTGTACAATGAATCTAAGAAAAAGTTGTTCACCCAAACTATCTTTCAACGTTAATGAACGATATGGATTTAGAAAACTGTTAATAGTAATATACTAGAATATATTTTTATGATATGGTGTATAAAGGTGTGTAATGGTGTTAAGTGTATTGTTTGATTACCTAAATCTAATTAATATTTTTTTATATATCTAAGTTTTACATAACACAAAGTTTCATTCAATGGATTGGATGTTCTGATTTATTAGTTTCATTTATTTTCGTTGGCCATTCATATCGTTATCTCAAGCCAGTTACAGATGCATCGGTGAAAGCAATATGGAGCAATATTTGCGTATAAATATAACATCTAGACTATAGCCGTGATATGGAGCCGAGATTAAGCCTCTTGTTGTAGAGCCCATCATTATTTCATATCACGTCCGGGATTGGAGTGCGCGGATGGATTATTGATTTTGGAAATGTGTGCTCATTTATTGTCCTTATTTGTTTAAACGTGAGATGCGCGGCTTCCTTATAATCCGGTCTTATAAGATGTAGGGTGCTGTGGATAAATTAGATAAAATAATTGCTTGCAAAAAAAAAGGTGTGTGTGCGATTCACACACGATAGAAGTGAAACTTAAGTAAATCGACAAAAGAATTAATAAAATAGTATGTATATTTCTGTCTCACTCTTTGCCGGCTTCATTCTACACATTTTTGTATTTGTGTTTCTTACCTGTCGTTTTTCCGTTGCATCAGGTTTGAAATCACAACGATTCTAAAGAAGTTTCACTTCAAAAATAACAAATAAATACTATTATAATACTAGATATTTCTAATGAAAATAAGACGCCATTATAGTTTCATTTTAAACTAAGAGTAAGATGTAAAAAAAATTCGATACAAATGTTATTCGGTAAAATGCAAGTATAAAAGGCTATACGACGTTAAATACTAAAATGTTTTACCGTAAATATTATCATAAAACAGTGTGCGAAAAGAAAACAGAAAAGCTCCTGAAATGCATGGAATTAACGCCGCAAGCAGTTTCGAGGGTGGACTCTAATTAAATTTTTGTAAATACGCTTGCATGGACGCTTTTATTTAATTTCAGGTTCGTATTTGTCGACTGCATTAAATGAGGATAAACAGTCGGAGATGCCACCAAAAAATTTAAGCAATGAGCTTATTTCGAATCTCATAGCTATCCTTCAAAGACAAGATTAATTTTTCTTATTTTACTGCGTCCTTTCTTAATTTAATTCTGCACGCGAGATGATATTTTTATATAGTATTTATGTAAAACATATGTATATTATTTGTTTATTAAGTCATTTTTTTGATATTCTTATATATCTTTACTATTTTGCACTAACCCTTGCATTCCCTTTCCTAGCAGGTTGCCTGGCAGAGATTGCTGTCTAGCAATAAGGCCTTTGTACGAAATATCATTGTGCTAATAAGTGTAAATAAACAAGTAAAAAAATAAATAAATAAAATATTTTTCTATAGGCGCGGTAGATTTTGGCGTCTCGTAGTGACCGTCTCAGAGTCACATAGTACCTGACGTATAAATCTTAAATTTATTTTAATATTTAGACGCTTATGCTGAATAACCATGCCAAGTAACACAAATAAAGTGCATGCTCTTGCGATTCATTTCACGGTACACGCGGTGCCCCGTATATCATGGGATATTATTTGAACTATCTGATGAATATAAGAATATTATACGGAGGTTGGACTTGAAAAGATAACAAGAATTATAATTAATTTACTGAAAAAGTTATTTCTTTCATTTGCAAAACACATCTTGGTCCTGATTTCATTTAACAAAGTCCTTTTTCCCTACGGTACTATAAGCCGCAGGCATACTCTTGTTTAGGAAATGATGGTTCATTCATAATCTAATTACTGTTGAGTGTATTTTTATCTAAATCCTTTGTTATGCAAATGTAGCTGCTGCTTTGTTTTTAATATTTCAATTTTTAAGGGATTATTTGTGTTCTTGCGTGCAAATATAAGCGATATGCCATCCGCAGATGTATCAACCATTACTTGCTTTATATGGGAAGTGAGTGGCTGACGTCATAGTATAGGATCTTGTGTGGTACTATATAAGTTCTATATAAGATAAGTTTAATCTTTAACAACGATTTCCAATGGTTTAATGAGTAGTGGGAGATTAATTACACTTCTAACACTTTCTTCAAATAAAAGTGTTCAGTATCGTAGGATACAATTTCATAAAATGTTTGAAGATCCGCCAAACTCAACGATTGACTTTAAAAGGATAAAGTTCCATTTTATATCAGCATTACTGGAGCAATTCAATCTCAAACAGTCTAAAATTTAATTTCAATTCTTGCTTCCATTTTCCTTGCGGTTATAATTTAATGTGCGGACAAGAGACACCCATAAAATCTAATGGGGCAAATTCCAGGGCGCTTTGAAGCTTTTAAGATTTATATTTTATATATTAGATTAGGTATGGTGCTTTTAAATTCTTATTAAAATCTATGCGATGTTCATTTATCATGATTTCAATTTACTCGTGACAGTTGATGTAACTTAGGAATTCAAATTAATTCTTTGTGAGTTTATGATATTTTGCAAAATTATAACTTTGTGTTTGAAAGAATATGGATTAAGACTTATAGAAATTGATCTGTCTTTACAATTTGTTTCATCTCCTTAAACCATGTCTCCAGAACATAGATTATAAATACAAAATGATAATATCCCTAAAAAAGGTCTAAAACTAAATAAAATATCACACAATACAATATTTTCAATTCAAATTTTATAAAAATTTAACACTTAATGTTACAAAATCTGAATAAATATACACAAACAGTTTTTCAATATTGAATATTGAATGCATTATTTCATACATTCGAAAAATCGTCTTGCGTTTATTAGCTTATACTTAGTTGTTTTACAATTCACATAGTTGCAAGAAGTAGCTGATAGTTTCATAAACCGCCCCACCTCGTATACCGGCCCACGCCCACCGTCTTCTGTATTCATTATGCTCGTGCTTGTTGTATTATTCTACAATCTTGACACAATAGACACACCCCGTGGGTGTGAACGTTCAATGCAAATATATAGCTTGACCTATTTTATGAGCCATCAATAGTAATGGTTTTTAGATTACTTTTTTATATATCTTCTATATATATAAAATTCTCGTGTCACAGTTTTCGTTGCCATACTCCTCCGAAACGGCTTGACCGATTCCTCTGAAATTTGGTAAGCATATTGGGTAGGTCTGAGAATCGGCCAACATCTATTTTTTATCCCGATATTCCTACGGGATACGGACTTACGCGGGTGAAACCGCGGGGCGCAGCTAGTACATACTATAATTTTATTTTATGATGAAGACGTCACAATAGCATAAAAGATATGACATTATTAAATAAATATTTTTTCACTTGTAGCTTTCAACCTATAACAACAATATTTTAGCAATATTCAGTCCACTATCAATGCTTATTATTTTATTACAAGAGAGCACACAATCACAGTTCAAAAAATTGATTTGTAGTAAAAGTTGATAATGATTATAAAATAAGAGAAAATAATAACTTAATAAGATGAAAATATGAAGTCATTCTGAAAGGAACATGCTTCACACATAAATTAAGGACGTGACTGAAAGAGTGTTATTAGTAAAAATGTGAGTTTTATATTCGAGCCTAAAAGCCTGTAGGCGCAAGCTGTTAGTCTGACGTCATCTTTCTTTATTATTTTCTCACTTACCAAGGATTTTACAATATATACTGAATACCAGCACTTTGTGTTACAACTTAAATGGGCTACCCTCTTTGTTCATTAAAATTGTAATCTAAGGCTTCCCATTAAGGTTGATAATTTTTAAGGAAAATTAATATTTATATTATTTTACAATTTTGATAGAAAATTCAAGAATAAAGTCAGTTTTTAATATTATTTGTAAAGCTACCTCTTGCCTCTTGAAAATTAATAATTTAACAAATAATATTTATTATTATATTGCGGCAATGAATTGCAGTCATACTTTATAAAATATCTCTATTTCATTGCACCCCTCCATTATTGGCGTGGAATAAGGAACATCGACCATAAGACGTTGTAGACAATTCTACCACAGATAACATAATATAGATTCTACGTAAGCACATTACGGCAAACTAGAGAACGCTTTGCCTACAAATCATTAAAGTTGGAAAGGGTCGAGTGTTTGTCAGTTGTTAAGGTGTAAAGGGTTTTGCTTAACGTTCGCTATTATTGTTTTATTGATATATATCCACGTAGCACCAAGAATATTAGTGAAATACCAATATTCAAATTAATATAAAAATCCGTAAAACCGTACCGTTTTTAATTTCACTAAAGATAAATACTTAAATACGTTAGAAATAAACCAAAATTGGGGACGGTCCTGACCATTCTGTAAGCTCGTGAATTTTGGAAACATTATGGAGATAAAATATCGCATAATATACTTTAATCTGGAATTATTATTAATATAGATTTAATGAAACGTCTATAAAATACTTAATGATGTGTCAATTATATGAAATTTATTTATTGTATAAATATATCTTTATTTTTAATATTGCGTTTTGCATTTACTTTATACTACATTCTAGTACATATATGAAAAAAGCAGAAAAGAAGCAGGAAAATGGCGTTTTGTAAAATCCGACTAAGTCATCTTATTAAACTTACATTTTATTTGTAGCAAGTTTTGTTTCGAGCTTATACTTACTCAAGTTAATTAATTACATTAAATACAAAAAAGGCAAGTAGGAAATATTTTTAGTACATTTGTAAATAATTTATAATCTCACAATTCATGTTAATAATACTCAAGATTTTAAAGAAATATTGTTAACTTTTAAAAATGTCACAGCATTGATATTCTGTATATAAAATTTTAGTATATTTCATAACTTATAAAGGGTTTCTTTGAAGAAACTGTGTGTGTGTGTATTGTGCTAAAAACACACATGTCTTTGGCATAGTAGCTCAAGAACAGATGAACCAATTTTGATTTTTCTTGTTTAAGGTGAATTATACAATAAAAATGCTTGATGAAAATCCTTCAAGGATGGCACCCACCACAAAATGGCGAATTAAAAATATTTATCGCAGCTTTATATGGGTATTGAATGAAAGAGATCGCATAGTCAAATATGTAGGTAACTATTACAAATTTGAAATATGATGATATAGCACTATATTGAGCACTATGAAAAATTCCGAACCCAAGACGGCCAAATTAGGGTTGGTGCTTGTTTAAAATTTTCGTATATCGTATTGGTAAAGCAAGAAGGAATTCAACTCATTCCTTATACTGACTTTTAATTTGTGGAGAATAGCTTTATATTTAACGATTTTATAATTACCGCAAACACATATTTTTATTGAATATTTTGAAAATTACATTATAGTCATTTGTATATGTGTAAGTTATTTTTAAGGGGTGTATATAAATTATTTATAGAAATTCTTTCGTGTTTTTTTCCATTGGGAACCAATTTTTATCGAACATAAAACCAGAGATAAGCCTGGGCACGTTGCCACGACGAAAAAAGTCACACCGATAGCTCTGTTAAATCAGCAAGCTTTATATAAAAACTTCGTATTTCAAATATTTAACAAAGTTTCATTTAGAAAATGCCTACATAAAATCGGCAGCTGCCGAGCAGTCAAGCATGACCGGGCTGACTAAGGTTGCTTAAAGAAAGATATAGGTATTTGGACCATCGTACTAACTATGGCATGAGCATAGTGTACCCGATGTAATATTTAGTATATATGGACCATATATTTTCCAGCATCTAAGTAAAGAGAGCAGTATCGAATATTCTCTACAGATTAGCAAGATGTAACGTCTTCGGAATTTTTTTTTTTTGTATATTGTGCATATATAAGAATGTAGAATTTATAAAAGAAAATAACTATGAAAACACCACACACGAAAATAGCGTAATAAAAGCATTTTAAACTTCTATTAAGATGTATGACCGCCACGACGAATTGCTTGTACATAATAAATAATGCTTTTAAGTAGCACAAACACGCCGCACTGGATACAGACATCATGTCTATGAATTTTGTAGTAGAAATTCAGTTAATACCGCCGATGGTAGACAGGCCATGTCCGTGCCTATATTTGTAAGGGGGTGCTTGGCTGGAATCGATTCATACAAGCGGTATTAGCAAGTGGGTAGCTAGCTAATGTGGCTTTGTAGTTGTCTTTTTTCTCTAGCTTACTTATAGATATCGATAACGATATAAATCTTTCAACAGGGTAATGTAAAAGTATTTTTTAGCTAAACCATTTTTTTTTAACAAACAACGCAACTTCTTTGAATTGATATTTAATACCTCTGATGTGGCAGTAAATTGCGCATTCGAGTTGCTTTCATTCCAGTTGGTTTTTATGATCATTGCAGTAAATGAAATTTATAACGATTCGCGCAATATTACTTTGTAAGGTTTATTTTAGTATTTTAAATATTTTGTTGTAATTCATCAGCTTATTGCTACTTCAATTTACATAATCATTTGTGTGTTTTTTCCAATTTTCCTACCAATAACATATTTTTGAGGCAAACGTGGAGTTATTTTAGTTTGAAAGGTCTAATATTGGCTTCATATAGTATAAACTAGTGCGAGACTTCGACCAATGATGTCTACTCACGTACGGAACGTGACGAGACTGCTACTCATGGGAAATGTATGGAATACTAACTCACTATAGAAGAAAATATTTCGGTTATGTATAGAAATAATAACACCTGGAATAGCTTTGACAGAATGTTACTTGTATACTTGTTGATTGAATTAGGATTTAATTAACTTAATTGTTCACCTTTTTTTAATAATATGTTTGTGAAAGTTTAATTATTTGTTAGCCTAAAAACAAACTTTAACAAAAATTGCATATTAATAGCATCTAAAAATATTTCGTGTAGCCCATATTCTCATCATAAAACCGCACAACCTTAATATACAAGTATACATTGAAACTAATGGCTGTGTTTTGTGCAAACCACAGCTTTGCAAACACGTCTGTAATATATAGTAGCATGAGGAGCTTTTTATGACATGCGGCTGACCTAAATTTTAAAATTATGCGCAAGTGGTACTAAATTTTAACTTTGAATAGCGCCGTTTGAATTGAAATTGCAGGTATTGGTTGGTTAAAATATAGAAGTTTATTTAAAAAATGAGAATCACATAAGAAGCAAGAACTGTACCTAGGTATTTGGTTGAATTTTAAGTGCAACTACACAAATTCTTTTAGGTCTAGGTTAGACAGGTTTTAAAAAATATGCAAAAATTAACAGTTAAATATGATGAATACACATGAACATAGATATATTGTTTTATTATTTTCATGACTGCATCATCCAGATCTTTATTTTGTTTTTGAAGTCACGTTCTTAAAATCATTACAAAAATGTATCGTAGGAGCAGGTTACTTTCAACTGCAGGATTACAGGGTTACTCTATATAAATATGCACCAAGGGATCACTAAAGAATAACTATGAATACGACCGTAAGTGGAATAAATTTCAAGCATTGTTAAACTTTTGCCAGTAACTTTGCAACTGTGAGACAAAAACCGAAATATGGTAAGAACTTTAATATTTTTATAAAACTTGAGAGCGTATGCTAAATTCGTGGTAGATGTTTTTCAACATTAATTATTTTTGATGCATCTTCATGTAACAAAGAGTAATATATTTATTTATATGAACTTTTAACGGTGGCTACAAAGACAAAGAAGAACGAAGTAGTTCTATATGTAGCGAATCCCGTGTCCAGTTATATGGCGTAGCGTTTAAAGGGGCATAAATATTTCAAATCCTACTAATATTATAAATGCGAAAGTTTGTAACGATGTGTGTGTTTGTTGCTCTTTCACGCAAAAACTACTGAACCGATTGCAATGAAATTTGGTACGTAGGCAGCTGGACAACTGGAATAACATATAGGTAACTTTTTATCCCGATATTCCTACCGGATACGGACTTACCGCGGGGCGCAGCTAGTATTTATATTAGTTACAAACCTCGAATCTGATGTCGAAATATAAATTAACATTATCTTTTATTTTCTTTTATGACTTTCAAAATTTCTACTGATTAAACATAAGAGAAATTTGCATCACACATTCATGTTGCACAAGAAAATATTACGTACAAAGTTTTATGAAAGTTGAAAATTAATACAAAAGACAATAGAGACAAGACTGTTCTTGAAAGCATCTGATAATAATCACACAGACAGCTGCTACAAACTTTATTCAGCAGGTAATTTGTAAAGGAGTGAAAATGAAAATAATCTCTTGTGACCCTATATAAAGCACCTTTGAAGTATTCGTGATTAAAGATATCTTACACGAAATAACTTAATATACAGTATCATGATATTATAATTTTGTGTTATCATCATTGAGGTATCTTGTTTATTAATTAGGTATTATTTATTATATTTCGTAGCGATTATAAACCAAATGAAATTCCCTATAGACTAATATCATTTAACATTGGAGTTTACATATTACATAATCGAATTTATTTGAATAAAGCGAATACCCGTGTCCCCGTGTGAGGCACGGGGCAGAAGTATTACGCATATGTTATGGGCCGATTTTTTTTTACAGAAGCCTTCAGCTCAGCCTTCTGAATCCTACTAGACCAAGTCGTTTTATTATTTTATTAGACCTCCCCCTCCCTGACCTCGTTTCTATGGTCGTCTAAAAACAAAAAATAGTCGAATCAAATTCAACTAGATGTTACATTGTAAAACGTGGTTCGCTTGAGGAGTATTTTTATTTTTGGCATAGCATTGTTGTAAGTTTCAGTTAATATAATATACTAGTCACAGGGAGTTCATATCCGATTTCCTGGCAACTTTATGGGCTAGTTTGTTTTGGCATTTAGCCCAATAGCTGGCAGATGTTGATAGAACTTTGGGTCTTCACTTCACAACACTATCTCAATGATACAATTAAACCGTCTGATCAAGAAAATTATTCAAGAGAATTTGTAACGGCACGACATGATGTTGTATGTTCCTAATTATTTATAGAAATAATAATTATGTTTAACCAAAAATTAACCTCCTACAAATTGTTAAAACTAAACCAAATTAACAATGGAACAAATGGCGCGCACTAAATAGCTTTCAAATAAAAAAATAATCTAATCGGTTTTCCCAGTAAAATGTTATGAGCCTTTGAACCTTCTTCTTATTTGAAGTCGGTTGAAAAAGGGTGATCGATATAAAGTGGAATTTTTACATACACACGCAACATTATAATCGAAAGATCACCGTTAAAAGTAATGAGGAGGCAAAGAATAGAATTTACATTTTTCCATTTACAAGGATTTCTATTCTGTAGTTTAGGTCATATGTACATGGGATAAAATATTGCAAAATAAAAAAGAAGGTTTATAGTTTTGCTAATAACTTGGTGCGTCGTGAAACTCTCAAAGAATGTTTTCAACATCGGTACAATCTCACTATACAACTCAGTTATAAACTCAAAGTTCTATCGATGGCGACACCGGTGAAACTAATGGATTTTCAGTGTTGGAAAAGATTTTTGACTTCAGAATCATTTTGATTTCACGATTTACAGTGTGAATTTCAGTACTTTTTTTAATGTTTAAGGGTAGTATGCCGAATATTTCTAAAGATAATTGTTTTCGGATTATTCCAAAGCATAAGGACATTTATAAGGTAGGCAAGTTTGATCGCTGAATGACTTTTCCCTGATCCGCCCTGTCTAATGAAATTTTATATAGCTGTTGTCATTTTGTATTATGTAACGTAAAATATGTTTTTAAGTTCAGGTGCAGAATTTTCAAAAACATACAAATATTTAATTTTTAGTTTTATAGCATTGAAATGCTTTATAATGAGAAATTTTGAAAGAATAGAAAAAATTTGATCCTGCCTCGTGATCAAATTTTTTCTATTCTTTCAAAATTTCTCAACATACATATAGATTACCACGAACTGAACTTGATTAGAAATAAATATCTACATAATAATACAATATTACAAAACTCCCTGTTTAATAAACTTTTCACTTAACCAATTCTGTAAATAAACAGCTAATATTGAAGCAATGAGTAGGTACGTGTACAAAGTCAAACACAAAGTTTTAGACGTGTTGATCTTGTGTTTCGCAACATTGTATAATATTATATATATGAACTTTAAATTTCAGGAATAGTTTTCAAAGTTTGGAAACAATGAAATATGTACAAACTTTATTACAAAATTTTCAGTACACAATGTTTTCAGCAATTTTGAGTTTCTATACGAAACATTATTATTTATTTTACCTACGTATTGTACTCATAGTTAGCAATTGAACTATGAGTATTATATATTACAATATAGGTATATTTATAATTTATTAACACCGAGAGAATTTTGAATGCAGGTATCCTGTACCACATATATTAGGTCGTCATAAACTATTTAAGGCTCAGGAATGTTTTTCGTTTTTTGGATATTTTTGTGTGTGATATTTTGTTGATGTTTAGTGATATTTTTGTTTTCAATAATTTACATGTTTTTTTAATACATATTGAGAAATAACGACGATTATATAGTAATTGATTGGGAACACAATTTTTTTTTAAATAGGAAGATGTAGATATTCATTATAGAACTTTCATGATCGACAATTTAGTTTATCAAATTATAATAGTGCTAGTTGCTGAGACAAAGTGATTAAACAATAATCTATCTTCATAACTAAAACGTAATTATAGTTAGACGAGTCAATTAATGCCATTTTCAAATAAACAAACTTAAGTTCTTTGTTTAATCCTCACTTATAATATAAGCTATATTCCATTTTATAATGCTATAAAGTTGAGAGCTTATTTTTTGAACACTAACCTCAAGAACTGCCGCAGTGATTTTAAAAATTCCTTCACCCTGCAATATAAGTACTACGGGCAAAGCTGGGGTTGGTTCATTCGGTTCAGATACCTATACTTATGATGTGTCATTCACGTTTAACTTCAAAACTTATGCAGTTTCATATAGACCTATTTTGCTTGTTACCTCTTTTAGAAGGGAATTTTAAAAAAATCTTTCATAATTGCTTACTTACTTATTATATACTTATATTTATTTATAATAATTTAATATATGGTAAGAAAAAAGTGAATCTGTATAGAGTAACTAAACACAAAAATTATGAACAAAAGGCGGTCTTATTGCTATGTAGCAAACTCTACCAGGCAATCGGGTAGGACCTTTCCTACTAATTAATAATTCCTTAATTATAGGTAGTTTACGGGTTTGCGCTATGCAAAGAACGAAAAAGATTTATTAGTAGGAATCATAGAGAAAATTGATTTTTCTAATTTTAGTTTGATTTAATGGTTATCCAGTATAAGAGTATTGCTTTTCCGGTTATCGGTCCCCGATTTTTATCTATAAGATCAATTATAGATTGTTAAATTATCTTTTAACGGTAACGTTGAATACTTACAAATGCTATAATTTATTATTTATGTGTGTCTTACTACTGTACGTTGATGTCATGTTTTTTGCCTATATTTAAATTTTTTGATTGCTATAAAATGATTCTTGAAAGCTTTTATAATAAAGCTGTTGTTCTGAAAACCAAATTGATATCAACTATTTGTTATCCGTCGTCCTCTTAAATCCATCAGGGATAGGGACTGTAGATTTATTAAGCTTGTAATTAAAACTTGGGGAACCTCGTCAAATCGCACTCAACCCAGGTGAAAACGTTTTAAGACGGCTGAAACGCCAATCCCTCTTTCTAAACCCTCGCTTACAAGTAATACTTGCTCCTTTAACAGCCTTTTGTGTGTTTAATTAGAATTTTTCGTACGTAATTGTCAGGTTTGTAAGTAGGAAATGTTCGAATGTTCCCGCATAAAAGGGTTGAAGCCTAGAGGATCAAGTGGAATGAACGAATAATGAAATAATATTTGATGTTTGCTTTGCTTTTCATTTGTAAATAAATACGCTTACTAATCAAAATGTAATTTTATCAAAAGTTTTAATAACTTTTGAATATACTTGATATGGTTATGATATATCATATAATTATATTTATGGACATAATTGTGATGTATTTAATTCAAACAAATTAAATTAATGTTTATAGAATCAATATGCGCAATCATTAACGATGTAAAGTATCTAGGAGTTTTAATTAAATTTGTTTCCCAGGGTAATGATTAAAACGAGGTTCTCGTCGAATACTTAAAATAAATTACGTGACGGTGCTGTATTTGGTTGCTTGCGGTTTTGGCGCCCATTTACCCAATTGATGAAGATTGTCAGAAGATAAAATCGATTATTATTTAATTTATTTGAAGTTGATAAAATTTTAAACATTCCTACGCATATTATACAATAATTTCAAGTAACAAACAAAAATTTAAAAAAAAATTACCATTAAATAATTGCTTTTACATAAGTTTTATGTCGACAAGATATAGGAGTAGTTTTAGTTCTAATAAAATAAAAAACTATAATTATTTCCAGTTACATTAATGGGCACCGTAAAATAAAAATGATTTATAAAAAATAGTAAAGATAAATATTGAACATATTTTTTCACTTTATTTAATCGTTTTATGTTTAAGATCCTCATTTCAAGGGAGCAATATACTTAGTCTGGCCATAAATACTGTTACACTTAATTATAAAAAAATATTACATTTGAATTTCGAATCTGTC